>NC_092348.1:23518315-23701724 GCF_963676685.1 Mytilus edulis | reverse complement strand
AGTTGGAATAGCTTCAATTTTTAAAATGCAAGGTCTATAGTAGGGGGTTCAATATACTGCAGGTGGGTCAAAATACCATGGCTAAGTAAAATTTTCAAAATATCTTTTCCAGTTTATTTAATACATACAAACTACTTATTGGAGTAATATAACTATGTTAAGGATTTAGAATAGCTTGAATTTCTAAAATTCAAGGTCTATAGTAGGGGGTTCAATATACCGCAGGGGGGTCAAAATACCATGGCTAAGTAAAATTTTCAAAATATCTTTTCCAGTTTACTTAATACATACAAACTACTTATTGGAGTAATATAACTATGTTAAGGATTTAGAATAGCTTGAATTTTTTGAAATTCTAGGTCTATAGAAGGGGGTTCAATATACCGCAGGGGGTTCAAAATACCATGGCTAAGTAAAATTTTCAAAATATCTTTTCCAGTTTAATTAATACATACAAACTACTTATTGGAGTAATATAACTATGTTAAGGATTTAGAATAGTTTCAATTTTTGAAATTCAAGGTCTATAGTAGGGGGTTCAATATACCGCAGGGGGGTCAAAATACCATGGCTAAGTAAAATTTTACAAATATCTTTTCCAGTATATTAAATACATACAAACTACTTATTGGAGTAATATAACTATGTTAAGGAGTTGGAATAGCTTCAATTTTTGAAATTCAAGGTCTATAGTAGGGGGTTCAATATACCACAGGGGGGTCAAAATACCATGGCTAAGTAAAATTTTCAAAATATCTTTTCCAGTTTATTTAATACATACAAACTACTTATTGAAGTATTATAACTATGTTAAGGAGTTAGAATAGCTTGCATTTTTGAAATTCAAGGTCTATAGTAGGGGGTTCAATATACCGCAGGGTGGTCAAAATACCATGGCTAAGTAAAAATTTCAAAATATCTTTTCCAGTTTATTTAATACATACAAACTACTTATTGAAGTATTATCACTATGTTAAGGAGTTAGAATAGCTTCAATTTTTGAAATTCAAGGTCTATAGTAGGGGGTTCAATATACCGCAGGGGGGTCAAAATACCATGGCTAAGTAAAATTTTCAAAATATCTTTTCCAGTATATTAAATACATACAAACTACTTATTGGAGTATTATAACTATGTTAAGGAGTTAGAACCTCGATTTTTTGAAATTCAAGGTCTATAGTAGGGGGAAATTTTACTTTGTCATGCTATTTGGACCCCCCTGCGGTATATTGAACCCCCTACTCTAGGCCTTTAATTTCAGAAATTCTGGCAATTTGAACTTTTTTATGTAGTTAGAATACACCAATAAGTAGTTTGTATGTATTAAACTTGCTGGAAAAGATATTTTAAAAATTTTACTTTGACATGGTATTTTGACCCCCCTGCGGTATATTGAACCCCTACTCTAGGCCTTTAATTTCAGAAATTCTATCAATTCTAACTCTTTTATGTAGTAAGAATACACCCATAGGTAGATGTATTTATTAAACTTGCTGGAAAAGATATTTTGAAATTTTACTTTGTCATGGTATTTTGACCCCCTGCTATATATTGAATCCCTTACTATAGACAATTCAAAAAAATCTGGCAATTTTAGCTCTTATATGTAGTTAATATACACACACAAGTAGTTTGTATGTATTAACTTTGATGGAAAAGATATTTTGAAAATTTTACTTTGCCATGGTATTTTGACCCCCCTTGCGGTATATTGAACCCCTCACTCTAGACCTTTAATTTAAAAAGTTCTGGCATTTCTAACTTTTTAATGTAATAACGAATACACAAATAAGCAGTTTGTATGTATTAAACTTGCTGGAAAAGTTATTTTGAAAATTTTACTTTGCCATGGTATTTTGACCCCCCCCCTTATGGTATATTGAACCCCCTACTCAAGGCCTTTAATTTCAGAAATTCTGGCAATTCAAACTCTTTTATGTAGTTAGAATACACAAATAAGTAGTTTGTATGTATTTAACTTGCTAGAAAAGATATTTTGAAAATTTTACTTTGCCATGGTATTTTGACCCCCTGCGATATATTGAACCCCTTTCTATAGACAATTCAAAAAAATCTGGCAATTTTAGCTCTTATATGTAGTTCATATACACACACAAGTAGTTTGTATGTATTAACTTTGATGAAAAAAAGATATTTTGAAAATTTTACTTTGCCATGGTATTTTGACCCCCCTGCGGTATATTGAACCCCTCACTCTAGACCTTTAATTTAAAAAGTTCTGGCATTTCTAACTTTTTAATGTAGTTAGAATACACAAATAAGCATTTTTTATGTATTAAACTTGCTGGAAAAGTTATTTTGAAAATTTTACTTTGCCATGGTATTTTGACCCCTCTGCGGTATATTGAACCCCCTACTCAAGGCCTTTAATTTCAGAAATTCTGGCAATTCAAACTCTTTTATGTAGTTAGAATACACAAATAAGTAGTTTGTATGTATTTAACTTGCTAGAAAAGATATTTTGAAAATTTTACTTTGCCATGGTGTTTTGACCCCCTGCGATATATTAAACCCCTTACTCTAGACAATTCAAAAAAATCTGGCAATTTTAGCTCTTATATGTAGTTAATATACACACACAAGTAGTTTGTATGTATTAACTTTGATGGAAAAGATATTTTGAAAATTTTACTTTGCCATGGTATTTTGACCCCCCTGCGGTATATTGAACCCCTTACTATAGACAATTCAAAAAAATCTGGCAATTTTAGCTCTTATTTGTAGTTAATATACACACACAAGTAGTTTGTATGTATTAACTTTGATGGAAAAGATATTTTGAAAATTTTACTTTGCCATGGTATTTTGACCCCCCTGGGGTATATTGAACCCCTCACTCTAGACCTTTAATTTAAAAAGTTCTGGCATTTCTAACTTTTTAATGTAGTTAGAATACACAAATAAGCAGTTTGTATGTATTAAACTTGCTGGAAAAGTTATTTTGAAAATTTTACTTTGCCATGGTATTTTGACCCCTCTGCGGTATATTGAACCCCTTACTATAGACAATTCAAAAAAATCTGGCAATTTTAGCTCTTATTTGTAGTTAATATACACACACAAGTAGTTTGTATGTATTAACTTTGATGGAAAAGATATTTTGAAAATTTTACTTTGCCATGGTATTTTGACCCCTCTGCGGTATATTGAACCCCCTACTCTAGGCCTTTAATTTCAGAAATTCTGGCAATTCGAACTCTTTTATGTAGTAAGAATACACAAATAAGTAGTTTGTATGTATTTAACTTGCTGGAAAAGATATTTTTTAAATTTTACTTTGCCATGGTATTTTGACCCCCTCCCCCTTTTTTTACCATGGAAAATCAAAACTACCCTTATATATATATATACATATGTTATAATTACAAATAATTAAAGCATTCAAGCTACATATGGTCTAGTTATAATGTGTCAATAAGTATTTTGAATGACATTTTGTTGGTAAAGACTTCAGAGCACTTATACCAAGCAAAGATATTTCTTTTAATTGAGCATGGAAAATGTACCTCCCCTTCTTGTATGAATGATTTTTTAATCTATGATAAGCTTTAGAATAATGTAAAATGTTCTAATATTCATCTAGGATGAAAAAAACAGGGGGGTTCAATTTACCATGGGGGTTCAATTTTCCATACAGGGGGGGTTCAATTTACCATGGGGGGGTTCAATTTACCATAGCGGTATTTTGACCCCGGGGTCAATTTACCATGGGGTTCAAAATACCATATGACACCGGTATATCAGAATAATCGTGTGACCTACACAGTTTGTATCTTATTCCCTACAATGACTTTTTGGCTGACTGTGGTTATACAGCGAGAAACGCATGTATTCTATAGCAGGAGACGCAAACTCTGTCGACTCATCTGGTCTCGTCACTTTTATTATTTCTTTCGACTCATTCAGGTTTTTGTATCTTTATTTGTATATTCCGAATGGCTTTTCGATATTTCTACTGTAACTTATTACTGGGGTACAGAAATGATACGAAAAATCCTCTCCTGGCATTGACCCTTGGTGATTAGAACTGCCTTAGCAGGATCTACAAATTTACCGAAAGGTGTGGACGGAAAAGCGTTGACAAACCCAATGCAATCGGAGACTACCTTGTAATCTGCAGGGTACAAATGATCACCCGGCCGTTACCTTAATTTTCCTGGGGAAAGCCTTATTCTCGGTCAAACATCTTGGCAGAACTTTTTTTTAATTTATTTTGGTAATACGTAGATTTGAACTTGTTTGTTTCCTCACCCAATATGCACCTGACCAATTATCTGAAACAAACTGAAACTGGAAATGAACGATCTTAAAAATATTTGTTTCTGTCCCAATTAGAACTCGCAACTTTCCTTGTCTAGCAATATTGAGAAAATGTACTTTTTAAAGAAAGGACATACATTTTGATAGAAATCCGTATGTCGTCGATATAAATCATCTAAGGTGTTAGTACAAACAGTAGTCTACAATTTATATATTTTTAGATATACCATCAATCGTTCAATGTCTGTATGGAACCTCCTTAGTTTCAAAGGAACGATTTCAGTTCTAGAAATTTTTGTTGCTGTAGATTCTGTATTATATAATGCCTGTAAAATAAAAGCTAATAATTTTTAATGAATAACTTCAACAATTCAAAAACACTGAAATGCCAAAAATATCCACCGTTACTATGACAAAATGGTACGAACAAAATTTGTTCAACCGTTACGTTATAATAGTTCTTAAAATAATATTTCACAAGTACATGTAGGTGATAAGTGTTGAACGCATGGTTTATACGTTTTCTCTTTATTTCAATAAAATAATTTCAATTATGCTTTCTCTGTGGTTAAATATATTTATTTGAATATGTAGACATTTAAAAACAAATGAACGATATCCCTTTGGATTAGCCACACTTTTGTTCAGATATCCGTAGCCAGATTGTATTGTCATAAATATCGTGTGTGTGATTTTAGTTTTTATGCAACATATTATGTTTGTGTAATTCAAATTCCAAACTTAAAGCGATGAAGATAAACTCATCATAGATACCAGTATTAAATTTTGTATTTACGCCAGACGCGCGTTTCGTCACATAAGACTCATCAGTGACGCTCAGATCAAAATAGAAATAAAGCCAAACAATTACAAAGTTGAAGAGCATTGGGGACCAAAAATTCCAAAAAGTTGTGCCAAATATGGCTAAGGTAATATATTCCTGAGGTAGAATAGCCTTAGTATTTCAAAACTTCAAAAGTTTTGTAAACAGTTAAAAATTTCAGAAACAAGTGTAATACGATACTACGTATGTTTGGTGTGTAAAAGACCTTTTGAATGGAAATCTCCAATAGTCACATCAAATTGTACCCATTTTACTGCACCATGCAGAAATGTACTTTTCTCTTCAGAAATGGGAAAGATCAATATTAGAAATTAAAACCTTAATGAACAAATGTTGAATTGGATTAAACGAAAATGATCAAAGTTCTAACTAACGCGGAGAAGCTAGCATGGACTATGAATATATACATAAAGTTATAGCATCCTTCCAGTAACTAGTGCTTCATTATTGCATATTTATTTTTTATCTGAAGTTAGTATAGTTTGTCAGTATTTTATTGAAGTTTTGTCTCACTTACATAGTAAATGCTATCTAAATTTCTTTGTCTACTAATGATAAAATGAATAGAGAAATTAAATGTTTAATACTGCAAAAAACCTGAATGACATTTAATCATATGATCAACTAGAATTTGATAAATCGGGGGAGTATATAGTGACTAACTATCTACTAGTGTTTTATTTCACTGGCGCGGTTTTGTATTGATGACCGGGGTGTAAACTATGATTGGTGACCGGTGGCAGTCATTATAGCATTTATGGTCATATGATTATCATGGTTACTGCGGTTAGCACATTAATATGTTAAAACAGTTATTTGTCACATATAAACAGACGTCTACACAATTAATCATACTTTTATGATACAACCATTGCTGTTAAATCGGTTAAATGTTTCTTTTTTCAATTACAATAGGAAAAGTACAAAAACGAAATCCTGAAATTTAAAATTATATTTGAATTTCAAGAATTCGCTGGAGTAGACAAAACGAATTGTCTGCCTTTGGAGATCTGAATTATACTATCAAACAATTTTATCATAAAAATAATGAAGTGGAAATGTTTTTCCTACACTGGTTACTATTTTATGCTTTAAAGAAACATTCAACAAAATGACAAATATCTTATAATGTGTATCCATACACGTTCCAAATAGGAATGTTATATTAGAACTGTAAACCGTGTTGCCTTCATTCACAACATATCCGTTGATCTTAAATGCTATGTGATGCTCTGTGATGCTCTGTATTGCCCTGTTATGCTCTGTATTGCTCTGTGTTACATATTACTACTTCGGAGACACCATTGTATACTTACGCTGTCGATCCAGTAGTCAGTCTTTTTTTAACTGAAACAATAAGTTATTTAACATTATATGGAAAGAAATAATAAGTTTTTGCAATGTAAAGGGGACCTAATATTTGTGTAGTTTCTGCTTTTGAAGTGTATGATCATTTTGGTTTCCATCTTGTTTTTTGCTTTTAGTATGACTGACATAGAATTATTCCGGGAAGTTTTGTATCTTGAAGTTGTTGTTTCTATAGTGCTGTTATTTTAAAATGTGTTAATTGAGCTGTTTGCTGGACGTACTATTTGTTGAACACTTCCATCACTTATTTCACAGAGAATGATTGCTCAGTTTCAATACTTCTTAAGCTTAAGCTTCAAACAATCGACAATCACTTTGACAAATTCCAAAGTGTCTATTATTACCACGCGTTAATAATGGTATTACTGCTGTAAGCTTTTATTGATGCTTTAGAAATCAAAAATTAATTTATCCGTGTTGCTAGCTTTAATCTATTGCTTTTGCATAAGTAATTGAATTAAGTATGCGTCCAATACTCCTCGGGTCAATAGCGCCTACCTTTATATGAAGAATGCTTAATAACTACAAGCAGGAAATTGACTACCTCTATCGGCCGTGTTGATATCATTTCAAAAACAAGATTAATTATTTGTTTCTTTGTTGGAACTTGATCATGTGTTCTGTGAAATATTGAGTACCTTTTTGCATTAAGCAATTGAGTGATTGTGATCGTGTAGATTAGAACATATGTAAAACCGTCATTAAACAAATTGTTACAGTGAAGCTACCTGTAATTAAGTGAATCATTACAAGACGACAGTCTCTTTGATCATACCTGGTTCATAAATCTTAATTTCCTTTCTAATGTCAAGAAATGTGTAATGATAAATCTAAACTTATTGGCTACCCGTGAAACCCTAATGAATAAAAAATACAAAAGTCAAAGCAATTCTTACAATTTCCAATAGGGTGACCGAGTCTAACATCAAGCTTTTTGTTTCGTTGTTTACGGAACCGTTCCTGGAGTTCATTTTACACAGAAACTATTGATTCCAGTTTTTAATTTGTTACAGCAACAGTATTCAATGAAACAACATGAACATTTAATTGGTTTGTACCTGACGTAGGAATGCGATTTAATATAAAATGGCAGAGTTAACTATGGAAATGAACATGAATATAAGGACGATGTAAAATAAATGTCAATGAAGCAGCAACCCAGCAGCACAATTCACAAACTACATCTCAGAAGTTTGTTCATGTGATCCGTCATATCTATATATATACTGGCCTTCGTTTGATGTGTTTGAGCTCTAGATTTTGCCACTTGATTAGGATTTATATCTAGAAATTCACTATGAAAACAAAATTTTACGACAAAAGAGATGATTTCAGTTTCACAATAATGAAGCGTTGGGAAGCTGAAATCATCACTTCGTTAATTTTACGGACGCCATCACGAGTTGGTTGACCGTTACGGAATTTCTGTTATAAAGATGATATCGGATATGTTCCTTATGTCGTAACTACAATCCCATTCCCTTTTCATGAATGTGACCTACCGAATTAAGACATTTTACCTTTATTTGTGACATTTTTACCTATTGTGTCTGTTTGTTTTGTTCACGCATCATTATCATTATTATTAAATTTGATGCGACTGTCAGAGGTTTAGCGCTATAAAACCAGGTTCAATCCACCATTTGCTTCATTTGAAAATGACTGTACCAAGTCAGGAATATGACAGTTCTTGTCCATTCGTTTTTGATGTGTTTTTTCATTTGATTTTGTCATGTGATTATGGACTTTCCGATTAGATTTTCCTCTGAGTTCAGTATTTTTGTGATTTTACTTTTTATCCGGCAATGCCTTTTTATATTTTAGATAAGCGTTGTTGGTGGTAACCTGTTTAACACATGAATTCCATGCTTGTGATTTCTTATTTATTCTAAGTTTATTTGATATTTCTTAGAAAAAAGGTGTTGATGTCTTTTGGTTTTAAATACGATTGCTTATAGTATACTGAAGCAAAATTCGGAGTTTCTCTTCTTTTTACTCTCTTTTCCTTTTTTGCATAAATTTTATCAGTCTTTAAATTACTTTTTCATGTATAGATATTAGTTCGGATCAATTACTAGTATTGTTTATTGATGAATATAACGTAAACATTTACATACAATTTAACAAACTGATGGAAACCATGTGTAACAGCAATAAACATCAGAACAATATAAATGCAGTGACAACTTCAGTTTGAAAAAAGCTGAGAAAAATAACAAGAGGTACATTCAAAATTCATCGACATTTCTATGAGAACCAACTGCACACCTCTTCTGACCAATCTTTTCTTGTTTCCAAATGAGTCGGAGTTCCTTTAGACACTTATTGAAAACAAGAGGATCAGAAAAGCTGGATATTTTGTTTCGCATACTAAAGTGTCTTGATAATGTTCTTTTCGTATGCAGTCAATGCTTTTCTTATTGGGTCCCATTGGTCTACAGCTTTCTTCACCTCGTTTCTAAACATTGCTGTACATTAAAACGCACAACAATTCGTTTTATAGTTAAGGACGACATGATTTCGTTTCAGCTGGATTAAAACTTTGAGTCTGCTTTCTGTATCATTGAAAATTCTTTAATACTGTATAATAATATATAATTATTATGTGGTTTTAGGGGTGGGTTTTTTTCTACCGTTATATTATAATTAATATATACATGTATATTGTTTTGTAACCTGACGAGGTGAAAATGAAGGCGATGATTGAGATATCAAAAAGAATAGTTAAACTCGGTCACAACTGCACAATTGCATGTCTGTCCAAGTTAGGAGCTTACACATCTTATCAACTATATTCACACAGATATTATCAACTAAAAGGTTTCCCTATTGAATCAATTAGAAAGGTAAATATGCTACATATACTTACTGGAGGTGTAATGAGATGAGTGAGCTGTTAATTTTCTCTTTGATAATATGTATGTACATTTCGGAAACAAAGTTTATCGACAGGTTACAGGTATACCAATGGACACTTATTGCGCCCCTTAAATAGTAGACTTGTTTTTGTACTGTTATGAATCGCAGTTTATGACCAAACTCAGTAAAGACTCCTCTCAATTGCATTTAATTGATAAATTCAACAACACTTATCGTTATCTTGATGATATTTTTTTTGTTAAATAATCAAGAATTTTCTAAATGTACTGCCGAAATTTACCCAAAGGAACATACTCTAAATCAATCAAATTTAAACGGTAATAACTGTCCTCTCCTTGATTTAGATATTTCGGTTTTACACGGAAAATTTCACACTAAAATTTACGACAAAAGGGACGATTTTTTGTTCCCTATTGTAAATTTTACCTTTTTGGACGGTGATGTTCCTTTGGCACCATCTTATAGTGTTTATATTTCACTGTAGTTCGCTTTGCCTGTGACAGTTGTGGCGTTTTTGATTTTAACGAACGTAAACTATGTATTACTTGTAAATTGTCAAGCCATGGATTTCGTTGACACAAACTACTTAAAACCTTTACTAAATTCTTCCATAGATATAATAAAGATTTACTTTTGAAGTTTGGTTGTACCTGTAGAAAACTTATTTCGAACGGGATAGCACGTCTTCATTTTACGGAAAAAAAATTTTGTTTACCGTGTCCGGAAATTTAGAAACGTTCCTTATAAACTTCCTTTAAATCCTTTAAATATACTTATTCCAAAAGGTTACCAATTCAACACTGTAATTAGATCATTGAATATTGTTTTATTGGTATTAATATTGATTTTGTTATCAGTAAATTTAAAGCAAACTTAATATTTTTGTTATATACATCTACATATTCATGGATCTACACCTGTTGATACCTGTATCTTGGCATTGCAGAAGGTCATGTTTTCTCTGACTGTTTGTCACGTCTTAACACTAAATCCATTGGATGTTGGATGTGTACTGATTATTGATAATTTAGTCTTAGATGCATTATTTTTTTTTCAGTTGTAAGTGGCTTCGAACTAGCTGTCATAAAAGCGACTACTCTCAGATCAGTACTTGTTGGTTTTTTGTTGTTGTTGGGATATACAAGTATCCGAGGGCCACGTCCACTCTGTAATTTTGTTAGATGTATTTCTATTTAAATCCGTTTGATGAGATAAGCCTTTTTTAACTGATTTTTATAGTTCGTTCTTATGTTGTACTGTTACAGCACTGTCAAAGGTTAAGAGAGGATTTAACCCTGCCACATTCTGTATGTTTGTGCCTGTCCGTAGTCAGGAGCCAGTAATTCAGTAGTTGTCATTTGTTGATGTGTTACATACGTGTTTTTCGTTCATTTTTAGTACATAAATTAGGCCGTAAGTTTTTCTGTTTGAATTGTTTTATATTTTTAATTTCGGAGCCTTTTATAGTTGGCTATGCGGTATGGGCTTTGCTCATTGTTGAATACCGTACGGTGACCTAAAGTTGTTAATTTTTGTGTCATTTGGTATCTTTTGGAAAGTTGTCGCATTGGCAATCATACCACATCTTCTTTTTACATGTAGCTGTGTGTGTGATGCTGTTTTATATTTATTGAAGAGGGACGAACGATACCAGAGGGAAAGTCAAACTCATACACTGAAAATAAACTGACAACGCTTTTGCTAAACCACGTCTGTTATCAATAGGAATATAAAAAAAAGCTGTCCTTTTAATAATTTTTGTAAAGATTTGTTTAAAAAGTTTGGTCTACTCTATAGTTTTGAGGACAATGTTAGTCTGCCCTAAAATGGCATAAAACGGATACTAACTTCAAAAACGTTTCCTAATATACAGCTTGGAATTATATAATTAATGACATAACTGTACCGTATTTTTATTCGCGATATGAACATGTTGGTGCCAGTCTAGATCAATTTCTATTCCTCAGAGTAAACAAATTAGCAGAATTAATCATTTTATGCATGAATATATATATATAATCTGCACAAAAATTAAAAGATCGGGGTTCCAATCTTAAATCCAAGATGTCTGCATTAACAAACCAACAGGCTATCATCAGTTAATATGAGAAACACAATAAATAAATTATTTTGTATTTCTGTATTTAACTGATTTTGATATCACTACAAGTTAATTTTAAAAAGGTGAGAATTTTTCATTTTATTTTGTTAACTACTAGTATTTATATAGCAAAAGTTGATTTCTTAAGTTTAGAAACAAATTAATGGTAATTGTTGTTTAATTCAGATGTTGCCATCTACCACAAACTTTATCTCAAATGCTGCATTATTGAATTAAAGATTAAAGTGTCAATCGGAAAATTAACAACAATTATACATCAAAACATTTTTGTATAGCTTTGAAAATAGTGCAATATTGCGTCATTTAAAACTTTACTTATTGAAAGATAAAACATAATTTTTTATGATGTTTTCTTTTGTACTCAAACCAAGCAGCACAATTAAATAAATACTGGACCAATACTAAGAAATATAGTTTCGAGATGAATGTTGTATTAGAATGTAATATCAAGCAAGTTAACGCAAAGTAACAATAATAGATATTACGGTCAGAATTCTCTTTTATGAAGAGTTTAATTTTCAAAACTTCTTTCGAACCAGAAATTAAAGATGCCTTTCGCACTGTTTTTTCTGTTTGTCATTCTATTTGAAATGAATCGACATTTTCAGTCTAGAAGTCGTTAAAGGCAAAGAAAACTTACCATGTTTGTTTATCGACTGGGAATGCTGTATATAATGTATAATTCCTATCAAGAATAATAAGTAGATCTAACGGTATTGTTATTTTTCATAGACATTTATTGAAGTGTTTTGATACTATTAAATTATGGGAAAACGTTAACGATTTTATTTTATTTATAAAATTCGGGATTTGTGGCATGATTGTCTTGTATGCTGTCGCTGGAACTGTGATACTAACTCGAAGACATTTTGTCTGATTCATGGCGTTCTTGTACCCGATATGGTAGGCATATCACTGGTGCTATGAAAAGGGCCAATTGTTTGACTCTGTGTTGTCAATATAATGAAATGTGATGTGATTGGCATATAAGTGAGAGGTTTAACTAGCTATAAAAAAACAGGTTCAATCCACCATTTTCTACATAGGAACATGCATGTACCCATTCGTTCGATTTGTTTGAGCTTTTGAATTTACCATTTGATTATATAGGGACTTCCGTTTTGAATTTTACTCGGGGTTCAGTATTTTTGTGATTTTACTTTTTCAGATTGGTCATTTTTTTAATCGAGTGATCTGTATGCTTTGATGGTTTTTTGATTTTCGAAAAAAAAACCTTTTACAGAAGACGAGGAAGACCCATCTACAGTTACTCCCTACGTGTGACATTTTTAATACGTGCTTATCAGCAAAGAATACTTAGTCATTTATTACCTTATAAGACCATTATTAACACTATCATACATATGAATCAAAGTTATAAAGTCATTATATTTTTTCTGACATTTCCCCTCTGTCTTCTGTCTCCTTTAAAAACTATAATCAATTTAAACAAGATATCTTTATTATAAAAATTAGCCTCTCTTGATTTGTCATGCAGAAAATTTACCTCTCTTGTCATAAATCATCAATAAAAGCGTGTATTTTACAATTAGATAAGATGGTAGCTGATGTCTTTATTCTAATTTGTTTCCTACAACTAATAAAACCCACTTTTTGATGATGATTGTTCAAAGAAAACTTATGATTAATAATCATATCAGTGATTTACAAGTTCTCAGCTTTGTTTACATATAACAAAAACCAATCGGGATAAAAACAATTAAACGGTAGTCAAGTCATGGCTGCTTTAAAAAGATATCAATAGTTACTAGGAATTATTGTAAAATTATGCTTCTCTTGGGTAAATATATTAAATAAACTAATTAATCTTTAGCTAGGTTTTATAACTGATTTAGAAATTTTATTTCACCTTTTGCACAGAAAATTAGATTTTAATACAATAGAAATGGGGAAATCGCATGGATCCAATACACTAATGTCGCTAATCACTGCAATCCAGTGAAATTAATTAAAAGTCTTGAAGAAATCCACGTGTATATATTTGTCTGTGACGTGTTTTACAAAGAGATTAAAGAATGATGGATTGTCGTAATTTCCAAAATCAATGTATTATATTTTTTTCTAAATATTGGTCAAGATCTAATGAAAGAAGCATTGTGATGATGATTCGCACGTTGATCCTATTTTGCAATAGGCACGCAAGCTTTCGTTTAAACAATCAATCACAATGTCAAACAAATTTAATACATGTTTGTTATGTTCGGCTCTATGGGAATATAACTACTGACAATTCTTAAGAAATAGAAAAGCCGTTAAGACTTATGTTCTTATGCAAATCATATGCTAATGTGCTGCCGTCAAATTAACAAGTCAAGTGGTAAAATTAACAAGTTCTGTGATGTAGTATGTTTTGTGTTTCCTACAAAAGTTTGCTAATCCTGGAACAAAGAGAGTTAGACAATACTTCTCAATGCTTAGATAACCACGCTGGCATATTAAGTAAACCATCATGCATGAAAAGAACTAAGATGCTTGGTTGTTTCTTATTTTCTTATTTAAAGACATAGAGTATACCAGCTATTCTAGATGTGTTTGCGCTATTTTAGAAGAAAAAATACAAAAGACCCATTGGTGACCTTCGGCTGTTGTCTCTCTATGGTCGGGTTGTTGTCTCTTTGACACATTGCCCATTTCCATTCTCAATTTTGAAAATTTTAAAATAATAAAAAAAAAAAAAATTTAAAAACGCAAAGAAAAATCTGAATTTACTAATTTTTTTTCTTTTCTTTCTGGCATCTCTGCCAATGAAAATTACTTTTCAAATCATTTGAACAAGGTTTTGTTTAAAAAAAAACCCACTGTATAACCGACGTAAAAGAAGTTTTTCATGACTGTGAAAGATGGTCTAGTTGAGAAATGAATATACTAAAATGTATTCATTGCATAGATAGTATAACGTTTACATTATATGGAAAAAAACATGCATGACAAAAAAAAATGATTTGAAATATGATGAAAGATTTGCTAAGAGAAACGGAAAACGATATTATAACTTAACTCACGAAATAAATTTTTATTGATATATATTTTTCTAGATATATACACATACAATAGATAAAAAACAATGCAAAAAATAAAGAACAACACATACAAAAAGATAAAACAACACATACATTAGACGAAACAGCACCTACATTTACTAATTAAAACAGTGCATGCAAAAGATAAAACAAAACGCAAAATATAAAACGAAACATAAAATAGATACACAGAACAACCTATGCACTTACAATTATATATATATAACAACACATCTACATACAATAGATAAAACAACGCATGGACATACAATATAAATGAAAAAACAAATGTACATACAGTAGATAAAACAACACGATCATAGAGTTAAGCATATACAAAAGAGACACCAAAGGGACATTTAAACATTTTAAACTGACAACGCCATGACAACTTGTTCAATACGGGTTTGCAAACGCATTTTCTATAGCACTTTTGTGATATTTTCACGGAGATGGGAAGTATGAAAATGGATTGAATCAAAACAGAATACAGAATTGAAAAATCTTGCATTCACAAAAATCACTAATATAAATCAGTTTTTCAATATTCTTCCTTTTTTCTCTCTGACAATTAACAAAGAATATCAAACGTTCATTTAATGCCGCTTTCCTTTTGTGTCAATCTAACGAACTGTTTAAGTGTTAATCTAAAGTTTAATATCTGGAAAAAAGTTTATTCAGTAATACAATTGACATTGCCGTGCCCTGGTGTGATTAACCTCCGTTTATGAAATTATTCGTTTTGTCTGTAGGGACTTATAATATGTCAGGGTTTCTTTATCAATTCTGTGGATGTGAGTGACGTTCAACATGTCCCTTCATTTCCTAGTTTGACTGTATTGAGTGTTGACAAAGATTCTTTGATTAAATGTGAAATGAGATTTGACTTAGCAATTAACATTGACCCGAGCTAGTCAAGTACCAATATATTTTTCTCTGCCAAGTTGCATCTTTATACCAATATTTTCTAGAAAAGTCTGTATAATATTGTAGCAATTGAAAGGGGGAAATATAGTGGCGTTCGATATCAAAAAGGTTTAGTTCTGCTTGTGTACTAAAGGGGGTTGAAAATTATCTTATGGATAAACACTAAATAAGTGTACTAAAATAGCATTTTATAAATTTCGGCGTTTAAAGCCCTTTTTGTCTGAATATTTCCATCATAGCATTACATTCCCCAAAAACTTTAAAATAAAAATATTTTTCACCTATATAATGCATTTTATCCAAGAAATTGTCCATTTTATAAACTTATTGCATGGATGAAGTAGACCCCAGTCAGTTTTAAGAATTTAAAAATACCGCGGATTTTAAAATGTAAATGTATTATAACATTGACCCAAGCTAGTCAAGTACCAATATATTTTTCTCTGCCAAGTTGCATCATTGTACCAATATTTTCTAGAAAAGTCTGTATAATATTGTAGCAATTGAACTGGAAAAATAAAGAGTGGCTTCCGATAAGAAAATGTTTAGTTCTGCTTGTGCTATAAAAGAGGGCAAAAGATACCAGAGGGATAGCCAAACTCATAGATTGCAAATAAACAGATAAAGCCATGGCTAAAAAAAAGACAAACAGACAAATAATAGTACAGAAGACACAACATAGAAAACTAAATAAAATTGAGAATGGAAATGGGGAATGTGTCAAAGAGACAACAACCCGACCAAATAAAAAACAACAGCAAAGGGTCACCAACAGGTCTTCAATGTAGCGAGAAATTCCCGCACCTGGAGGCGTCCTTCAGCTGGCCCCTAAACAAATATATACTAGTCCAGTGATAATGAACGCCATACTAATCTCCAAATTGTACACAAGAAACTAAAATTAAAATAATACAAGACTAACAAAGGCCAGAGGCTCCTGACTTGGGACAGGCGCAAAAATGCGGCGGGGTTAAACATGTTTGTGAAATCTCAACCCTCCCCCTATACCTCTAACCAATGTAGAAAAGTAAACGCATAACAATACGCACATTAAAATTCAGTTCAAGAGAAGTCCGAGTCTGATGTCAGAAGATGTAACCAAAGAAAATAAACAAAATGACAATAATACATGAATAACAACAGACTTCTAGCAGTTAACTGACATGCCAGCTCCAGACTTCAATCAAACTGACTGAAAGATTATGATTTCATCATATGAACATCAGGCACAATCCTTCCCGTTAGGGGTTTAGTATCATACCATCATAACATATATGAGACGAACATAACCCGTGTCATGCCAACAACTGTTTTTAGAATAAATGTGTTTAGTTCCGATGCAAAGACCTTATCAGTGACTCAATATTAACGCTAAAATATGCAATCTTTAATGACTTGACAACAGTATCATAATTATATCCCTTCTTAATAAGTCTATTCAAAGGTTTTGTAAGTTTCTGAGGTGAATACTGACACCTTTGTGCTTTATAAAGAATATTTCCATAAAAAATTGGATGTGAAATACCTGAACGTATTAGAAGTCTGCATGTTGAGCTATATTTACGAATGATGTCTTTATACCGATGATAAAATTTAGTAAATGTTTTGACTAGTTTGTGATATCGAAAACCCTGGTGTAATAATTTTTCAGTAATACATAAATTTCTCTCGTTAAAATCTAAAACATTGTTACATACACGAGCGAATCGTACAAGTTGAGATATATAAACACCGTAAGATGGTGACAAGGGAACGTCACCATCTAAAAACGGATAATTAACGATAGGAAATGAAAAATCATAGACAAAAAGACTACATTAGAAATGATTGTAGAAACATTTCGTCTCAGTCAGTGTTTAGAATAATAGCACTTTAAAAATTCGTGTGTTTGACGCGCTTGCTTTCCTGGATGTCCCATCATTGAATTACATACCCTAAATGACTTTTTAATGACTGATCTTAGTCAGTTTTAAGAATTTTGAATTACAAAGGTCGTTTAAAATGTTAATGTAAAATGGTTTCATTAAAATCATTGCTAAATATTATGACAATTAATTTTAGTATGTATCATTCAATTTTTCTGTATACCGATTGGATTTGATATATTACAAGCTTTGACCGCAGGATATTAAAGCTGTTGACAATTGGATCAAATACTTTTAAACTTCAGGAGAACTATATAAAGATGTTACTTTGTATTTTTCTTTAATGTAATGTTTTGTTACAATCATGTTCTAGGGTACCAAATTACACCTATTAACTTGGTGTCAGGATGTTTAACAACTTCAAACTAAAAGTAGCTCACTGTTACCTCAGTGACCTCAATAATTCATGATACTTTTCCAATCTTGTATGATAATTTTAAATCAATGAAATACTTATTCAAATGAAGTGTAGATATGAAAATAAGAAGTTTTCGTATGATTGCCAATGAGACAACTCTTCACAAGAGACCAAATGACAAAGAGATGAACAGTTGAAGGTCAACATACGGGCTTCAATAAGGAGCAAAACCCATACCTCAGCCCAAATATTGATATGATTTTGATATGATATTGATAAAAAAAATTATGATATCTTTTGATTGCTATTATTTAAAAGCGGGAGGTTTGGCTAGCCGCAAAACCATGTTCGGCCAACCATTTCTTTCTTAAAATGTCTTGTACCAAGTCAGGAAAATGGCCATTGTCATATTATAGTTCGTTTTGTGTGTGTTACATTTTAATGTTGTGTTTCTGTTTTGTCGTAGTTCTCCTCTTATATTTGATATGTTTCTCTCAGTTTTAGTTTGTAACCCGGATTTGGTTTTTTTTCTCTCCATCGATTTATGATTTTCGAACAGCGGTATACTACTGTTGCCTTTATTTATCAGAGTTTTTTTAAGCAGTCAGCCGGTACTGACACCCACAGCGGTCATGGACAATGTGCAGTACTCACAAAGAAATATTCCTCAACTTTTCTGCAAACTTCTTACAGTTTTATATCAATGTTTTAAAATCTTAAAAACACAAAAAATAATTAAACATTAGATACGAATCTTTTGTGTATTACCTTAATGCAATATGTTGTCAACGAATAAAAGTCCATGTTTTTTTCTAATAAATTAGAATTCACGTTATTGGGTTTGATTTGGCTCTGTATAAGGTTACTGGTTTGGCTTGTATAAAGTTTCCAAAAATATATTATAGATTATTGTATATCACTCCAAATCAAAGTTCAACCGTCAAAATAGGTCGACGACAACCAATCAAATTCAACAAAAAAAGCTAATTTAGGGATCTTTTTTCAAGGAGTACCGAAGTTGACAAAAATATTCCAAAGTCGAAAACTATACAATATACTTTTTGTTTGAACAACTGTTTTAGCGATTGTTTTGCTCTATATATAATTTTGCAGCTCTTGTCTTTCATAGTAGATATTGCTTTATTGTCAATTGTTTCTGTTTACGATTGTACATAACTGCTGAATATATTATAATATTTGCTAATAGAAGCAATGTAGATACATGTTTGGTTTTTACAGTCTCAGCCTAGTCATGTGATCTTTGTCAAAACAGAATATATATGTTTGATATCGATTTCAGTTCTCGTGACATTTTCATTTATTTTCTATCCAATGAATGATGTATCATGGTTACCCAAGCTGTTCATTTATTTGGTAAAACCTTCCTTTTTTACATTTTTACTAAAATTCTATTTGAACTTTGAATTTTTATATTCATCAGTGTATATGTTGTGTACAAGATGTAAGTTTGTACAAATTATAATTTGTACAGGTTTTTTTGTACAAGTTATAAGTTTTTTCACAAATAACTTCTTGCACAAAGGTTATCATCTAAAAATTAAATGTATCAGTTTAATGTTTTAAATTCAAATTTATAGACTTCAACCTTACATTTTGTTGTATTCTCCTTGTCTGCAAACTGGAAATGATGATACCTTAATGGTTTAAATTTTGATTTTAATTTTCTCCCCATACACCAAAGCATATACATAAAAAATAGTTTTTTTGTGTTCTTATTATGTGCTTGTATCAATGTTCAGTATTAGACTGCATCATGTAGTTGTGAACATATGTCATAAATATCCGAACCAAAAGACTGTTTGCTTGCATCATCTAATTGTGTTAAGCAATAATAATTCGTAAAACACTGATAACTTGTGCAAAAAATTTATACAAATTATAATTTGTACAACATTACAACTTGTACACAACATATACAATACAGTATATACTTATGGCAAAGTATCAATACTATATGTAAATAACAATCTCTAACCTTAAAAGTTTTATGTTTACAAAACAAATATCCTTATTTTAGAATGTATATATATCTAATTTTGATATCATTTGTAAAAAAAAAAAGAAGGAACTAATAAGCCATTATGATTAATAATAACACGCATATACAGATTTTCTTGAATATATTTCGACAAAAAAAGGATAAAATTTATTTTATCCAAATTAAAAATATACAAACATGTGTCTTCATAAAAGAACAATTAAGCGCAAAACTTGTGTCGCTTTCTTTTGAAGAGAAAGAAACTATAAAACAAACAAAATTATATGTAAATATATGAAAATACATTGTTTAGTTGTTCGATTCTGGTTTAAATGCAAATTGTATGTGGTAAAATGTACTTTTGTTAGTTGCCATAGTCGCTGCAATCATTAAAACAAAACACAATTTGTGTCGTTTTAAAAAATAGAAATCTGTATCTTTAGTTTGTAGCTCTCGTAAAAACTTTATACAAATGGACTGCATAAATAGCTTTTGTAAATTAAAGTACGCAGCTTCTCGAATCAACTTCCTTAATTTATATTCTATAGATTTTCAGAAACAAAACTGCTTTCAAGTTTGCTTCCAACTTACTTAACAAAATCTTAAATCTATATTTATTTGTAAAGAAATTGAACGTCAAAGAAATACAAAATAAAGTGTTTGCTTTTGTTGATTTATTTTCTTTAAAATCCGTCTTTTTAATTATACTTAGTAGTAAAGAAACCGGAATAAAGAATGCTTTTACGAAACGAATTTAAATCCGTGTATGTAAATGCATGATTAAATTATATTAATCTGATTATCCTTGAAATTGAAGTGAGTAGCTTGAAATACTAGCAAAATTGATCCCATTATCTATCACACAATTGACAGAGACGAATTATACTGATTATAGCTCTTTGCAGCACTAGTTTGGTGTTATTTTTTCCCTCGGAAGATTACTTGTCAAGCGGCTTTAGTGTTCCGAATGGATCTCATGTAAATAAGCATTGTAGTTATTCTTACTATTAATGTATTTTTCGTGTAATCAATTTAGAAATAACGAAATGACAACTTCGGATGTATCCAATGGCAAATATCGGGAGAAATGGTTGTAAAGTGGTTAATGTGCAAGCCATAAAAGTGAATTGGCTTGCATTATGCCATCGTCACAATTAATAGCACCACTTACCATTCAATTAGAATCAGACGGCTGACGTTAATGTAATTAATACGAAGATAACCGTGCCTAACTCCACTTCACAAGATTATTCCTGGACTACCTAATGAAACAGGTTGTTTAAAAGTTGACAATTTCATTCTTGGATTTGTTATTGTGATACAAAAAATAATATCTAGTAATTATAGTAGAAGATAGTAGATATCACCGAAAGAACACAGTAGGACAATATATAATTGGTGATTCTGCGGTATTGGTTTTACTTATTGTTGAAGGCCGTACAGTGACATATAGTTGTAAACTTCTCTGTCATTTGGTTTTTGTGGAGAGTTGTCTCATTGGCAATCCTACCACATCTTCCTATTTTTATATGTAGAAAATGATAGTTATAAGTTAACTTTAAGTTAGTTTGCTGCTGTCACTGGATAGGTATGGCATGAATATATAAATATGAAGAGATTCATTATCTTACCACAACAAATAAGTTGACGATCAAAATAGTATATCTACATGTATGTCGTCACTCGCTGACTGCTTGTAATTATTAATTGTACCGGCTTATTGCTAAGTTGTCACAAAAAATATTATTGAAATATAGTATAATTGTTAAAAGGAATTATAACATTGGATTCCACACTTTTAACTATGATGAAATTCTAATTTTTGGTAGAATAAAAATAACGTACATTATTTTGATGGTTGTCGTTGATTCTGTTTGTCTGGTTAGTCCGTTTATTAACCATTGTGACAAATAGATAAGTGGACTTCCTGGAAAAATAATTTTTCCCGGCTTGGTTGTATATATTGCAAAAACAACCCAATGTGCAATCTCGTTAACGATATTGTTTCTTCCTCAATATACTTTGTTCATGCTTTGTAGTTTTTTGTATGCATTAGACGTTAAGGATAAATAGCATGATATGTTGGGAAAAGGTCAATGTGACAGCAACATAACACAAAAAATCTTTAAAGATTTTGATATGTTTGTATTTACACTGATCACTGCCTTAAACATGTCGAAAAATAGTGCCTAGTTATGTTAATGGTATTCCTAAATAAGTCAGAGACTTTAATATCAATCCATGTTAATTGATTCATCTTTTTGGTACTGATTCATATTGTCCATATAGTTTCATTTATACAAATATAACTCCTTTTCCACTTTGTAAACAGTGTACCAAAAATTGAAATTTTATACGTTTTTTATAAACATATCAATTTATAAACTCTATCGTCTCATTGAGAAGTCAAATTATTATAAACATGCAGGAATGGAGTTTTAGTAGAACATATATAATAGTAGTGAGAAAGGAATTAACAGCCATAATCCTTTTTCAAACTAAAGAACTATGATGTATAAAACGATATATTTAAAATTAAAGTTAGATAGGATGGAAATATGAGTTTAAAATCCACAACATATATATATAAATATAAGAAAATGTTTATTTCAAATTCATGCAATTAAATTATAGAAAAGAAATTGGTCATTCTAAAACTATCAACTAACCGTGAAAACAAATGACCGGAATTAACTTTATAAATAAGTCTGATTTTTCTTGGTGTAATTACGTTAACGGTATGCCATTTTTTCGGCACCAGATGCGCATTTCGGTGATACTTGAGGCCAAAATATTTGAAAATTCAAAGCTTTTTAAACAGACGAAGAACTATAATCCTGGCAAAGGAATCAGAGCTTTACATGAGGGAGATATTATCTTAATCCAAAAAAAAGTTATAACATTTTGTAACTGCAAATTTCAATAAAAAAAAAACAAAATCCGAAATACTGACTACTGGGCTGCTGATACCCTCGGGGACTAACTAGCAGCACTTGGAAATATAATGAGATACGTCAAATTTGCGTACTTGTCCCTATAAACAATATTTATTTTACACGATACATTTGTACTTAGAGCAAAGTTCCATTGTTAGCAAGAGTATTGTTTATATCGGTAATCCTTTATGTTCGTCCGTCCAAATAAAGTGCACATTTCTAGCCTTATTCCAATGTAAAAATCCTTTAAAAACTCATTTACCTTATACATGTGCTTTCATGTCTGACCAAGTTCCAAACCACAATCACTCGATCTATAACTTATTCAAATAAATCTTTTATTTATAGCACATGTAGCTAAGGTCGAGCCAACTGTCTGCGGGTCACGACACAATTCTTCATTCAGTTCAACATAAAATGTGTGCCAAGTAGCTAATATATACGCTACGAAACCCAGGTGTTGGCAAAAAATGTCTACAATAATCACTTTGAAAAAATAAATTATTGGTGTACTTTTTACTTTTTAGTTTTATACGCCTATATATATTTAAGAGATAACTGTATTGTATTTGAAGCTTTGCGGACGTCCATCGGTAGTTTTACTGTCGCAAATTTAGTTTAC
This sequence comes from Mytilus edulis, assembly GCF_963676685.1. Classification (NCBI taxonomy): domain Eukaryota; kingdom Metazoa; phylum Mollusca; class Bivalvia; order Mytilida; family Mytilidae; genus Mytilus; species Mytilus edulis. The sequence continues at coordinate 23,678,421 of NC_092348.1, read as the reverse complement.
CTGGCGACGGGTATTTGCGACAGTAGAACTACCGATGGACGTCCGCAAAGCTTCAAATACAATACAGTTATCTCTATTCTAATGCAAAACAAGTTCATAATTAAATTTCAATCATGATTTTGAAGATTTATTTCTAAAATTTTCTGTGACTATGAATTTCTTCTTAATACATGTATGATGCTGATATCAATTGTTTTGTCAGGTACGACGTAGACCTAAATGTTTCGAAACGAAATACACGACATGTGTGAAACACTTCAAACCAAAATAAAACAACTAAACTAAACTAAAACAGCTCACTTTGATTTTATTTTATATCTTAACATAATCTATAATCTCAAAAAATATACTCATTTATCATTTAAAAGTTCGTGATAAATATATATATATTTAAAGCTTCAAAACAAATCCTAAAAAAGTAACTAAATACACCTTGGTTCAACTTTGAGTCTCGAGCTTTGAGTGAGTTGGAACCTTAATTGGTCTGTTTATAAAAATCCCAAATTTATATATAATTTATCATCGAAATAATTTATAAAACTATTGATCTTTAGTTTTTATTCATGTTACCTCTTTGCATTTTGTAGAATTTGAAGGCCTCGTTTCTACCACTAAAATTGAGCCATTTATAAGTTCATCATGGTAAAATACAGTCTTTTTATACAATTTAGTTAAAAGTACATTCATTTCAAAAGCAACGTCATTATTGTCATATTTTTTTTTCTTTGACTCATTTTTGCCAGCATACATTGCAAATTACTAAAACAAATAAATATATCAAAAATATAAATTGAAATGCCAGAGGATAATATACATAAAACTTTGCTGCCAGCAATGCGATACCCTAAATGAACCTCTTTAAATCAACATTACATCAAAACATGCATTTTATGGCCGTCTCAATCAGACATGCCTTTTTGCGTTTTACAATGGCATTTATGGTCATGGGTTTGTCAGTTTATAGATATGTTATTGATAAATTCTAGATGTTTGTTTTCACCTCAGCTTTAAAACAAAATGACCCTTCTGAGAATAAAACTAATCAGCTTTTCTCATGACATGATACATTGCCTGTTGTAACATTAATTTTACGACAATGACACTCCTTAACTACTTGTTTTCCTTTATTAGAACATGAATACATGCGACAATTACCTTGATTCTCTTCACTTCCGGTTATACCTGAAATCACGCGTTATTCTCCCTGAAGTGGAACTCCACGTTAATTCACCTAACGCAATGATTAAGGACTGTCTCTTTGATGATAATAATCTTGCTTCGGAATAATTGTACTAATTGCAAAAGATGGCAATTTATGCCGACGTTAAATGTACAAATTAAATCCTGTTTTTACCATTATCTTAATTTCACAGTAGCTGTAAAGGAGAGATAATTGGGTCCACTTCATTAATTTCCTATGGCATTAACGCTTTTGATAAATAGTGTCATGTTGATCCCGTGTTGATCAAAATAATTTGATAAAATTTAAACATTAAATGTCATCAGATTAATGACGTTATCTCTTTATAATGTGTTATGACTTTGAGGCTGTTGTTTTTACTGGAATAATTTGATGTAATACACTTTGTTATAAATAGCTTACCTTTTGATAATGTTGAGGTTTTTGTCATACAAAGCGTTAATCGTTGGAATAATATAAAGATGTGGTATGATTGCCAATGAGACAACTGTTCTTACCAAGAAGATGATTGCATAGGAACCGCAGTTGCTCTACATAAATATGAATCAATTTTTCACTAACTTTCTTGGATAAAGGGTAGCAAAACTGTCTTTCAAATCCTTTAAAATGAAGTCAAGAACGGTTAATCCTTGTACCTTTCATAACTATTAACATATAATTTACCAATGCATATCTTTAATATGTACAGTACATATTATAATATGTTGTCTTTATACGACTGTTAGTATTCAATCGTGTTCTTAAAACTGTAAGTATTATGTTTTGCATAGAACATTACAGCACAATGTACCAACCAACACGCTACCTCTCATCGATGAAAATATAAAACGGAGCAAGGAAAATAAAGATTGTGGTGACTTTGAATTGGTTAAAACCAACACATCTCCTTGTTCCTAGACAATTTGAGATAAAGGGAAGACATACAATTCCAGTATCATAAATAAACTCATCATAGAGGACTAAATTTAGTACATACGCCAGACGCGCATTTCGTCTACAAAAGACTCATCAGTGACGCTCGAAAGGTATCATCGCGACCAACTTGAAAGAGATGAACATGTCTTAGGTAGCAATAAACAGTTAGGAAAAAATACTAAAATTTGCCCTTATGAATTTTACCATTCCCTTTTCATTGCTTTCTTGCAATATGAAGCTTACTGTGTGTGTCATATATGGGCATATGTATGTAATCAGAATCTTCCATAGATTTTATTTCCAGTATATAAAATGGTAAAATATAATTTCCTTTTGGTGTATCCATGGCAACAATCTGCATTTATTTGTTATAAAATATTGCAAAAAGGGGGGGAAAGATGTCACATATTTCCCCAAAATTTGACTAAAAGTAGAATTTCAATTGCTTGAAGTAATACCTTTTCTGAAACTGTGTACATATATCATTTAGCAAATCCAATGAAAATCATATGTCTTTCATCTCATTTTTTTGTAAAATTGCGTCAAAAACTTCGTGTAGAAAAAGAGTGTTTGTAAACAGTACATTAATTTCTGGACCAATGGCCGGTCTAGCTATGAAAATACGGACTGTCAAACAGAAAACAGCCCATAAACCATGTAAAAAATAATCTTGATGCTCTTATGAACCACCTTTGAAGGCTAAATTAGCACTCATCTGTCTAAAAATGAATTTTATTTCACAAAAACTTTCCTATTTGAAAAATCCACAGGGGCCATAATGCGAAACTAAACTCCTAACTGTGTATTGCTACCTTACAGATTGTTGTGAGGTCAGTCTTCGTGACGTTTTGTACAATATTTCTTTAATTCACAAGCAACTTTAAACCAAGTTGTGCCTACTTAAAGATGACAAGATCAAATTCTACGAATACTGCTGACAAAACAAAACCAAATTCTAAGGATAATACTGAAAAGACCATATTCTCTAAAAATTGTTAAAAAGATCCAATTTACAGCACAATTTTGACAAAACCAAATTCTCAAGACATTGCCGAAAAGACAAAATTCTCTGGACATTGCTGAAAAGACCAAATTCTCAGGACAATGTTGAAAAGACCAAATGCTTAAGACATTGCTAAAAAGGCCAAATTCACAGAACAATGTTGACAAGACCAAATTTTCAAGACATTGCTGACAAGACCAAATTCTCTGGTATCGCTGACTAGACAAATTTTACAGTGCATTAGTGACTGGATAAAATGCTCTGGACAACTCTCAAAATATCAGATTCTCATGACAATGCTGAAAAGACCAAATTCTAAGGGCATTGATAACTAAGCATAATTCAAAGCACAATAATGACGAGACCTTATTCAAAGCAACATGATAACAATACCATATCTAAATGCCATTGAGGACAAGACAAAACTTCCAGGACAATGCCGACAAACCTGTATTCAGAGGACAATGTTAACAACAACAACTTCAACGGAAAATGCTGAGAAAATTAAATTTCAAGAAAATACTGACAAGACCAAATTCTCTGCACATTGATGACTAGACAAAACTTACAGGACTATGCAAACAAAACCAAATTTTAAGGACATTGCTGAGTAGATTAAGATAGAGTAAGTTCAAAGGAAAATAATGACAGGACCCGATTCCAAGGAAGATGATGACAATATCATATACGAATGCTATTGCCGACAAGAACGACTTCACTTCTAATGAAAATACAGACAAGAATTATTTTAACGGACAATGCTGACAAGAGCAAATTCCAAGGACGGTGACAACAATACCAAATGTCAAGGATAATATAGGCAAATACTGCCAACACTAAACCCGGGGGTTGTAACGTGATGTTTAACTATAGAGAGCCACCGACGAGTCTCACGTAGACGAAACACGCGTTTTGCGTATAAAATGATAATATAAAAAAGATGTGGTATGATTGCCAATGAGACAAATCTCAACAAGAGACCAAATGACACAGAAAATTAACAGCTAAAGCCTTATAACTTTGAAGAGTTATCATTTCCGAACTTTATTGTATTCTTTCTTTCTTTTTTTCTTTGACTGATCAAGATTTGAAGGATCAAAAACTTACTATCGGTTTTGATCTCGTTAACGTTTAACCAGCTTACAAATAAGCTGCTATATGAATGTTCTGTCGTCGCAAAATGGAAAACATATATACTGTGTTTGCGTTTTTGCCTTCATTTGTATTCAATATAGAATATGTGGATGACGTCGTTAAACAAACAAGTACAAAAGGTTTAAGTTATTTTAGATCAAAATATAAGGCGACACCACATTATATTTTTGATGATGGCTGTTTAATCAGTATTATAACATATAATTTTGATGTGTTTATTTCAAAATGAACAGTAAAATCATTGCATGTAATAAAATAAACAGGAAACTACAATAACCTTTAAAAATGGTACAATGAAGGTCAGCAAAGGATAGCTTTCTAACATCATATCTAACGGAATCGTTTCCCGGTATTAAACATTTGAAATAAATGTTATTGCGCTATATTTCCATTCTTATGTATGTCAAACGAAATCTTTAGCCTTTCATATGAAACAGAAGACAAATGTTAGTTTTTGTCACTGTTGTTACATATTTTTTGCGCTGCCAAAACACTGCCAACGACGCCGTTTATCTTTCTAGACGTTTGAAAGTATTTTAACTTACTAAAATTGTTTTTGATATTTTTTTCAAACGCACATTAGTGTTTTCTCTAAACTGAATATTGTAACACAAACTTATATGTATCTATTAAAATGAATATACGATGTAAGATTTTTAAAGGCTGGAAAAGATGATACATTTTCCAAAACAAAAAATAGTGTTTGAAGACAAATGTCAAAAAAAGGCAACAGTAGTATACCGCTGTTCAAAATTCATAAGGTAGCAATAAACAGTTAGGAAAAAATACTAAAAATTTTCCTTATGAATTTTACCATCCCCTTTTCATTGCTTTCTTGCAATATCATGCTTACTGTTTGTGTCATATATGGGCATATGTATGTAATCAGAATCTTTCATAGATTTTATATCCAGTATATAAAATGGTAAAATATAATTTCTTTTTGGTGCATCCATGGCAACAATCTGCATTTATTTGTTATAAAATATTGCAAAAATGGGGGGAAAGATGTCACATATTTCCCAAAAATCTGGCTAAAAGAAGAATTTCAATCGCTTGAAGTAATGCCTTTTCTGAAACTGTGTACATATATCTTTCAGCAAATCCAATGAAAATCATATGTCTTTCGTCTCATTTTTTTGTAAAATTGCGTCAAAAACTTCGTGTAGAAAAAGAGTGTTTGTAAACAGCACATTAATTTCTAGACCGATGGCCGGTCTAGTTATGAAAATAATGATTGTCAAACAGAAAACAGCCCATAAAACATGTAAAAAATAATCAGGCGACGTTTTAACAATGTCGTTGACGACACTATCGTTGGTAACGTTTATTACGTTACAGTAACGGTAAGGGGAGATAAATCAAACGTGTTTACGTACATCCGTTTATTTTTAGCTGAACGTCCTTTATAAAGTCTGCTTCCTTTGCCAGTCTTTTATATTTGTTAATTACGTTTGAAAGAACTAAGCTATCCAAACCCACTAATAGATAAGGTAGCACTCCACAGTTAGAAAATAAAATGAAAAATGAACCACAACATGTTTTAGCATCTCCTATTCCTGGATTTCTAATACATTAACCTAACTGTTTGTGTTGTACATTTGCATATGTATGTAATCAGTATCTTCCATAGATTTGATTTTCAAAAGTTAAAAGGGTGAAAAATAATTCCTTCTATGTGTATCCATGGCAACATTCTGCATTTATTTACCATAAAATATTGCAAAAACGGGGGTGAACGTGTCACATAACCTCCCAAAATTTAAAATATTGATTAAAATATTATATCTTTATTCTATTTGAAATGTCCATATGATTTATAAATATGACCACGAAAAAACCTGGTCCATGAATTGAAAAGAAATAATATCACTTGAGCAGTACTGCTCACATTAAATTTTTTTCGATATTAACATCTATAGAGCCTGAAAATTAATGTTAAAAAAAAAAGAATAAATGAAAATGAGCAGTCAAATGTCAAGTACATTCATTCATAATTCATAATTTATACTGATACAATTTTATTTTGTTTCTTCATTTGTTGCCAAAAAATGTTCTTCGGTCTAATTATGTTGTGATATTGCTACAATCTTCAAAATTTTTTCAAAATACTCATACGGTTGGACCATACGCGTACGGTCTGACTAATATTAAGAAGTTGGTCAAGTTTATTAGATACAAATGCATATAACAGATCAGCATAACGTTACTCTCAAATTAATATAAAAAAAGTTCAATTGTAATTAAAATAAAAACTTTATATTTTAACTATTTAATAAAATCACGCTAATTAAATCGGTTAATCTCTTGTATATAGCATGTCGATCAGTAATAGTTTACATTAATTGAATATGATCACTGAAGTTGAAGATATCGGAAGTAAACATAATGTGAGAGAACAATTGTTTTAGAATATTTAGCAACTTTACAAAAAATGCAAATGCAAAGGAATATGTATGAACTGCAAACATTTAAATGTAAAACAAATACGTTACTTTAGGTAGCAAGCTTCACCTTGGGCGAGAGTACCACAATAGGATTCAGCTATACAATTAAAAAGTATTTTATTTCAATTTTTCGTTAGTTCATTTTATCCATCTAATTGTAATAATAACAATCTGAAAACTAAAAACAAAGATTGTAATAAATGTTTGTTTAAATTTAACTCATATGATCCAATAACATGTATAGTTAGCTCGTACTGGACCATACGCGTATACTCATAAGGTCCGACCGTACGCGTATGGTCAGACCGTTAGAGTATACGTATACGGTCCGGACCGTACGCGTATGGTCAAAATACTCATATGGTCTGGAACAGATATACAATACTATTTGTTCTGATTATTTAACTAATATAGGTTTGGAGAATGATTTATCTTATATGACATGATTTAAATAATACATCTTTGATAGTAATTTTGCAGTTTTTCTCGCATGACTTTTACTCAAAACAAAGGTTGCAAATTTGACCTATTCTGGAAATTTTATAGCTGATCATAAGGTATGGTCATTAGTGTATAACAGCATAATACAACGTCCCCTCCGTCCCAAAAAATAACGAATTAAATGTTTAAAAAAATAATTGATTATTTTTATTACATCTTTCCGTAAACACTGGATGGGCCTTTTTTTTTGCGGTTATAAACAAATGCACTATTCGAAATTCTAAGGCTTTGCTGCCCCTGTTATTTTCGATGTCTGATGCTTTGTAACTTCGATTACGATTAAGCCTTCAAAATATCTAACTCTAGCGAAACTGGTGTATAGACAGAACGCTTGTCGATTGTATACAAATATAAGCGTGGTATCTTTAATAAGTTAAGAAAACAATAATACTGCATGATCAATAATAGCCAATAATAGAAAAAAACCCAGATAGAGTATAGGTACCAAGCTTTTGTGTATTTTTCTGCCCTGAATGTTCTTGCATTTATTTGTACTGTATTCCTGTCATTTAATGGTGTCATTTTAGTGTTATATTCAACGTTGTCATACATTGCAAGGTTTGGCTTGCCACAAAACCAGGTTCAACCCAACATTTTTTCTTAAAATGTCATGAAAAATGACAGTTGTTATCTTATAGTTCGTTTCTCTGTGTGTTGCATTGTCGTTAGTTTTTTGTTCATTTCAGTGTTTCTGTTGTTTTCCTATTATAGTTGAGGTATCCCTCGGATTTAGTTTGGAACCCGGATTTGTTTTTGTCTAAATCCATTTATGACTTTCGAACAGCGGTATACTGCTGTTGCCTTTATTTGGGTCATCAACTTGTGATGTTAATGGCAATTTAAGACAACGATTTAAACAATAAACTGTATTCCCATAGTGTTAATTTTTAATAAATAAAAAGGAATCATCGTAACAAAGTATATCATTAGTTTGTATGGTCCAAGTATTCATGAATGATCAACACAATACTAACCAATTTTTATAATTCTTTTTCTTTTAGTTATATACAGAGTGTACATTGTTTGCGTGCATTTTTATATCTTTATAGTAAAATGCATTTAATGACAGTTTAACAAAATTTATTACCAACAAAATATTGAAATTTAGTGAAACTAACAATTAGTTAATAAATCAGCCGAACTGACTCCTAATTTAGTTGGAGATCGACTGGTTTAGCTCAAAGATTTTGCGTCAAAAATGATGGATAAATTAATGGCCGTAAATTAATTTAATTGTGTCAAAACTCACATTGCATAGCGGAAATTTTTTTTTTTTTAAATTAAAACTTTTTTTTTTATATTTAAGAATAGTAAATAAGAGACGTAAACTACCATATATGAAATACACTTATTAATAAATATAAAACCTACTTCTAACTCTACTGATATTGACCCGAGATCGATGGTTACCAACCCGTGTGGTTTTACACAGTTTAACGCCATTTGATTAGTGTGTACAAGACGTGGAGACAACAAACTAAAGACGAACTTAAAATAAATCCACAAGCAAACTCCAAACGAAGAATAAAGGAAGACAAACAAAGGCGAGGCAAACTGAGAATCATGAAACCTACTAGATATGAGAAAAAACTGAGGAGTTTTTAACGTAAGTGTGTAAAAGGAAAATTAGTATAATTATATTAAACGTTTAGACTAAATAACTTGTTTATCTTTATTCCACTATTACAGAGTTGAAACCATTTCTGTTTAATTGTACCACCTTGTGATTAATATAATGCAATTTAAAGCGACTGTAATATCAATGAGAGGTTTAACAATTATATATAAAACTAGGTTTAATCCATCATTTTCTACACAAGAGAATGCAAGAATAACCATTAGCCGTATTTTGCACAACGTTTTGGAGTTCTGAGTGTCATTAATAAGTCTTATTTAGACGAAACGCGCATCTGGCATATTAACTTATAAGCCTGGTACCTCTGATAACTACTAGTATTCACAACACTGGGTCGCTGCCACTGCTGGTAAACGCTTAGTTTGCTTAGTTTTGTTTCGTTTGGCTTTCTAACTATTTTGATCTGGGCGTCCCTGATGAGTTTTATTTATTAGATGAAAATTATTAGCCTGGTACCTTTGATAACCACTTTTCTTTTTTTACCTGATTAAGTACACATTGTCTGCTTCATATGCAAAGAAAGATAACTCTTTTTGTTTGTTTTTGAATTTGTTTAATATCGTCAATGGTCTAAAAGGTAGCACCTCGAGGGTAGCGCATGTGTTAAGACAGAAAGATATGCTTATTTATCTTACGTCCTATACATTTCTAGGAATGTGATTGGTTAAAAGCGCCCTCGTGGAGACCGTGTATATTTGATTTTAGGTTAGTAGAGAGGCGGGACTTATCTCATACACGGTTTGCAGTAGTGACACGTCCCTTTATAAAAACAAAACGGTACTTAGAAAAAAAAGGAAAGGTTTCAACAAACGAAGACACTGATTCAGATTGAAATAAATTCATAAAACACATTTAAACATTACAAGTTGATATTGTTGTTGTCTGTGTTTGTAAGATCAATGGAAGTAGTTTCTTAATGCTAACAGAATTGAAGACATGCTCATTTTGATAGATCACAAGTCTAAATTTCACACGTTAAGATAGTCGGTAAGATAAATTCGTTACATAGTGTAACTAATATTATCCTCTTATTACTTTAAATGTTATGCTGCCTAATGTAGTAAGGCAAGACTTAATAGAATCCTAAACAATTTATAAGTCTACGTTTTATTTGTTAGTTATCAAGTAATGAAAGTATGATATGTAAGCTGTAAAAGATATCTTTATTGTAGTTGGTGGTTGAATCAAATAAATGACGTTTAGTGCTCGGTATAATTATGTGTAGTAATCTTAGTCTTGTTCTAGAAAGTGCACTTTGAAAAACAATTTAACGTAACCCTTTGCAAAAGCTTCAGTTTTTTAAACGAAGTGGTTGCAATTGTTTATAGAGAATTATAGTTATTTTTAAGTTTTTTACTGTCATTGATCCATTATTCTGTCAACCATCGTTCAGGTGACAATATTACCAATGTTTTCATGTTTCTGACTTTATATAAAGAAATGCTATGACTAAAACATTGTATGACGAGTGATGCAGGCTTAGTGCAAAAGTTTAACTCGTCACATCACTAGGAGATATTTCATTGAAGCTGAGAAAAGGAACAAACACTCATTTAATTTATACATAACTGTCATACAGGTAAAAGGTTGAGCAATCTATTAAACCAGGTTTAATACACAATTTTCTACATTAGGATATGCCTGTACCAAAATGAGGAATATGACAGAGCTTTCAATTTTGCCATTTAATAAAGTACCTCCCGTTTTGGAACTTTCCTGAAGAGGTATTTTTGTTATTTACGTTTTTTAAAGTATTTAGCTTAGACAAGGTGAAATTATATATTGAGAACATTAAGATGCCGTAATCTGTTTACCATGAAACACCAAACCAAAAGTCACTTACGAATTTGAAATGTTACAAATTAAAAATTTAACATTTTGCTGACAAACTGAAGCATACATTTTTGGTCATAGTTTTTGACTATCAACGTATGTGTCGTCACATTTCAATAAAGATCCGTGTTAACTTGTTGGAATTAGCATGCCGGTGAATGAACTTTTAGCGGCGTTTGGTTTGTGAAAATAGTTCGATGCGTACACACTGCTTGTTTGGATCCATACATGATGCCCCTTCTTCACCTTGCACATAACTACTTTAGTTCCAGATATGTTGCCATCATTTGCAGTTAATGCTACATGTAATGTATCCATTACAACGTTGTCTACCATTAATTCAGTTTCCACTAATTTGCTTGTAGTAGTCTGTATTGTCCATGTGAATTGGAAAATTCCTGTCACCGGAGACACAAATATACCATCACCGGGATTGAAGTGGTTCCCTTCATTCACCATAACCTCGTCAAATTTAATAATCGAATCTTTGTTCAAAGTGATGGATTTTGACAGTCGAACGAAAAACAGCACAGGTTTGTCATGTTTTTGCTTTCCTACAAAGTAAACGAGTTTCATCAGTACAGAGTCATCAGCAAGAAATACAAATGTTCCAAAAAAAACCATAACAAAGTTGTCCCTTTTAAATTTAATTCTGCAAGGCAATCTATAAAACGTTACCCATATTATGCTGGTCCTATTCAATATTACCTTTATTGTTTAGTCTGTTTTGGTTATATCTATTTGACGCGGCTCTGTACTTAAACATCCCATTGTGCTATGGTAAATATTAGAATTCTTGATTTTCTTTTTGTTAATGTGTTTTGTGTATATGCCTTTTTGAGTTTCTTTGTTACAAATGAAGTGGCTTTTTTTATTATACATCGCGTCATGCATTTATGTGCTATGGTAAATTCTTGTATTTTAGTCTTTAATTTTTGTGCTTTGTCTGTATTCCCTTTTGTGTTTCTTTGTAACATATTTCTTTTTTATAGTGATTTAGATTATAACACAATGTTGGCTGCTGGAATTTATGCGACTGTCATACAAATCAGAGGTTTAGCTAGCTATAAAACCAGGTTTAATCCACCATTTCTACATAAGAAAATTCCGTTACCAAGTCAGAAAAAAGACATTTGTTATCCATTCATTTGATGTCCTAGAGCTTTTAATTTTGCCATTTGATTAAGGACTTTCCGTTTTGAATTTTTTTCGGCATTCGGTGTTTTTGTGATTTTACTTTTAACATTGAAATGTGAATATATTTTTACCGAATTGTTCATAATTATGAATTATTTCTATCGCTATATATTTTTTACAAACTACTAAATATGATATTTTCTTTAAAAGTTAGTTAATAGTATGTATTAAAACTTAAAGACTATGGTTTAAGCCAGCCGCAAAGTTTCTCTGCATAAAATAAAGGCGAAGATACCACAAAGGGACGTTTAAACTCATAAGTCGAAAAAAAACCTGACAATTTCATGGTAAAAAAACGTCAAACGACAAATTGCTGAATAGTGTACAAAACAGAATAGAGAAAACTAAAGACTGGGCAACGCAAATCCCATCTTAAACAAATGGTGATCACATGTGATCCGGACTGGTTAGTGGTACTGAAATCAAAGCAACGGGAAGGCCTATTTGAATACGAAAATGAAAGGTATTAAAACCCCCTTTAAATTCGAAACAGATATGCCTACGGAAACAAATCTTAGAATGTGAAATTCAAATAACTGAAAATGATTGCATCATTGATTTGCATGTCGACACAGTAGCTACATAACAATTACAATAGCCTTACTAAAAAAAATATTATTTGTGCAATGTGTCTATTTAAATACATGTATGAAACTATTTAAGAGCCAAATTTGTAAATTGTCATTTGAACTGTTTCACGTAGGCTTTGGCCAGGATAACTTCATATAGACATAAATTGAACGAGCCTGGTTAAACCAGAGAGTACCTGGTTTAGAACTGAAACCATTATGACATTTTATGATATATTTCTGGTTTTGCTTTGTTTTAGATTTTATAAATAGTTACTAGACTGTAATGTTATATTTTATACGTTTATTTTTTTCTTACTTATATGTAAAGTAACCATAAACGAACGAATACTTATCTAGATTGTTTTCAATACTATACTTCGGAATTTTTCCTTAATATTTAGCGTACTTTTCCTTTTTGTTGTACGGACATTTCAACTTGCACATTATACTACGATAATTAATTTCAACTTGCACATTATACTACGATAATAAATTTAAACTTAATCATATCCTTTGCTTTTATCTATTAGTGTTCAAAATAATATTTTGTATTTAATAAGCAATATGATTAGATGTTTACAAAAGCAACGATAAGCAATGCAACCTACCTTGATTTATAATTCGTGTCAAATTCTCAATTTTGTCTTCTAGCTTAGCTATAACATCATTGAAAGAATACTCTTCATCAGTTTTATTTTGGATTGATTTAGTTTCAATTCCAGGCAACAAAAGTATTCCTATGTATATTTGCAAAATATATTCAAACATTTTACCAAGGAAAAGTCTTAACCAGACCTTGTTTTGTTGTGATGAAGTGAGAATCTCAGACTGGTTTATAAGTTGAGAAATATTTATTAAACACTTAACCCCCTGTTGACTTCAAGAGTCAAGGTAAAAGAACAACTTTCAAGTACGCAGTTAAAATGTATTTACTGATGTTTAAAGCTGATAAATCACTATGGAACACAAAAAAACAGGAAGTAACTGCATATATTTTGATATTTAGATATGACGTAGTCCTTCTAGTTTCAGTAGTTTTCTTTAGATCAAGTTTACTTGAAAAATTGAAACGCCATCACTTGCTTAATGTTAGATCATTAATGGCTGTGAATATCTGAAAACACTACACAATATTTTGTAGCCAATGTTGTATTGTATCGTAATGAGTTTATGATAAACACCATGTCTTTTTGGAGAAGATTAAAAACCTTCATCAGTTTAAATCACAAGTTAGAGACAACCCTCACTTCCGGTGCAAAGTAAACAACTGTGCCGACCTCAAATGAGTAGCAAGCTGAGAAAATACATAGTCCAACAACCACAAATCCCAAAAGGATTCAGGTATAAAACACCTATATTAATATCAGACAGTAAAGGTTATACAATAAGACACGCCTGTGCTCAAAACGAATTTCCCATCTAATCGTGGTGTAAAGCAGGTGCACGTACATCAAAACTCGTTGATATTATCCAAGAACGGATAGAAAGAGCAATAAAACGCCATAATTAGATCATAATATATCTATGGTCAGGACCCTGTGATTTGACAATCAAAAACCGCAAATATATACATCTTAGAAACAGAGACAACCAGACCATCGAACAAATATAAAAACAATACATCAGAGCCATTTAAATAGTAGAAAAATAACCAGCAGCAGATCCTAAACTCAACTTTCCGCTTTATCGATGATGTTTTTTCACTAAATAATCAAAATGTGGTGACTATGTGGAACGCATCTATCCCATCGAACTAAAGATAAAGGATAGTACAGATACAATTAAGTCAGCCTCATATCTGGACTCATCTAGAAATTGACAATGTGGGTCAGTTGAAAACGAAACTTTACGACAAAAGAGATGATTTCAGCTTTCCAATTGTGAACTTTCCATTTCTAAGTAGCAACATTCCAGCAGCACCTGCATACGGGGTATATATCTCCCAATTGATACGATATCCCCGTGCTTGCATTTCCTATCTTGATTTTCTTGATAGAGGGTTGCTGTTCACAAGGAAGCAATTAAACCAAGAGTTCCAAATGGTGAAGTTGAAATCATCCCTTCGTAAATTTTACGGACGCCATTACAACCAGTCCAACGTCTTAAAAAAATGAGACCATTACATGCTTCAACACCGGATAAAAACAAGAACAGAAAACCATCAAAGAAATCTGAAACACCACTAAGATTATTAAATGTTAACTTCCATTCAATTAAAAGTAAACAAGGACAAGTACTAAATCTCATAGAAAGCACAAACCCAGATATTATCCTTGGAACCGAAACATGGGTAGACAATATGATCACTGACAGTCAAATATTCCCTCCTGAATATAATATCTTCCAGAAACGCCACAAATATTCCATGTTCGGTATTGAAGTGATTCCCTTCATTAATTACAGCATCGTTGAACATTACAATGGAATACTTGTTCAATGTTGTTGTCGACAAACGAACATAAAATACCACATTTTCGTCTTCAAGTCCTTCAAAATTAAAAAGAATATATATTGTTTAAGACATGCTTTGTTTAACGGACATTGTAAATACACTTTGTACTCCATGCAGTTCATTATTGGGGTAGGTATCATCAATATGAATGACATGTGCTCAAAGATTATACGGCTCATGCAGTCCAGATAGTCATCCTGTATATTCATAACATATTTGTCACTAATGTCAAGCAAATACTAACCCAGTTAGTTTTGATTACTTATGGCAGTTCATTCTGAATATTTAGGGAAGAAATTATGACAAGACCACACTGTGTCTCCTTGAGAAATTAAGATAAAATAGTAATTTAAAACTTTTTATTAAAATTCATTCATGACTTGAAATGACTTGTACTTCCTCATAAACTGCACTTAATGTATGAAGATTCAGTTATGAACTACATATTTACCCACATTTACAGACACTTTGCCTCAGATTTTCAATATAGGTTTGAGTGACGCTAGTTTATTTTCCAATATTATATTTTAAATGCCAATTTTAGTTTAATTACGTTTTATCGAAATCGTAATGGCATTTCAACAGACATTTCGGCACTAATCACTTGTGAATTTACCATCCAATTCATTAATAAATAAGATAAACATTATTTTGAAATGATATTGTTTCAACGTTTTTTAAGTAATTATATGTATCATATCTTGCAACACATGTCAAATGATAGCTTTAAATATTACACAAACTACCTTATGTTCAATTCTACATTGGGTATGTTTAAAATGATCGGTAAATAAAAGCATTGAGACACTCACGGCAAATCTCTTGGTTAACGTATCAGTAATGTTCAATTTATCATTATTGAAAGTAATTATCATTATTATTCAGCTAGCAGCCATGATTTCTTTGTAAACCGCATCCTATCATTAATACTATAACTGCAGACATTTTTTTTTCATTATATACAGTTATAGATATCTTTGCAAGCAGTAAAGATTATAATTTCCCATTTCTATTTTTTGTTTTCAATTACGGAAATATTGGGTATAAATCATGGCCCCTCATCGACTTATGATAAAATTTTAGAGCGCATTTGTTTCTAACCTAAACGATGTAAACGATTACGCGCGTAGTCGTTTAATCCATTTGTTTCTTACATTTTTTGGTCAACGTTGACATCGTTCACGTAAACGATGTACGCGCAAAATAGTCGCGTAGTCGTTGATCGTTTATCGTTGAGACGTGTAAACGATAAATTTGTTTCTGCATTTGTCGTTTTAATAATTACGAGCACGTGTTGTTTTCGCAAAGTCCTGGTTATTTATTTCCCGCACTTTTACCTGTTTGTTTACAGTGCGTGAGTGTAATCTATTTCTGTCTGACTACGCGGGGTCGATAAAGTTTATTAAACGATGTATTTGTTTCTAGCAGCTCAATGTTTACTAAACGATAGTCATCGATGACAAAATTTCGGGTTAGAAACAAATGCACTCTTAATGTGCGCAACGTGTGACGTGTTGTTATCATCATCGCTCGCGACACACAGTTATGAAAGTAAAATATATAAACGTTTAAGATAATACTAAGCAGATCATAATCAGAACACCCGAAACTATAAATCATTTTGAAGGAAGTACTGGGAGAGGCAACGATGAATGACATTAATATAAATGGACGAGAGATTCCATGAGTACAATTTGTGCTCCATGAAAAAAATCTTGGTTTGATAACACATTACTATGAATCACAGATGAGTTATGTTGTGGAAACGCGACGAAAGGGTTGTGGTTAATATTTTTAATAACATGGTTTTAGTGAGATTGATGAGCAGGATTAGTTTCAAAACTATTAAACATATATTTTTAGAAGCAAAATGTTGACGCAAGAAATTATTAAACGTGTTGTTTTTAATTTTGTACCTCTTTTTTACCTATTATGTCTGTTTGTTTTGTTCACTCATCGCTGTCAAATTAATGGAATTTTATGCAACTGTCATACAAGTGAGAGGTACGTGAGAGGTTTAGCTAGATATACAACCAGGTTGCGTCCATCACTTTCTACACAATAACCTGCCTGCACCAAGTCAGGAATATGACAGTTGATATCCATTTGTTTGATGTGTTTGAGCATTTGAATTTAGCCATTTGATAAGGGTCTTTCCGTTTTGAGTTTTCTTCAGAGTTCGGTGTTTTTTCGATTTTAGTTTTTCCTTACAAATTCCAAAATATATACCAAAGAACAAACGTTCTTTGTGTGCTTAAGCTGTTTCTAGTACATGTTCCAAATCGTCCATCCTACTTTCTAATCTCTTGATAATTTTTTTGTTAATACCCCGTTGCACCTTCTCCTGTAGTATTTTGGATTGGCACACAAGAAGTTCCCAGAAAACAGATATAAAGCGCTAAGGTTAAACGTATCAGAAATAGTTCCATTTTTGAAACGTAATTTTCCACCTTTCCCTTTACAGGTAATGTGGATGCAAGTAAATCCTACTAGTGAATTATTTTTCGGATACTGTTGTGTGACTTGTTTATTGACATACTTGCGTGCATGTTTATAGTTTAAAATATTTGGTAAAGTTCTTTTCCAAAATTACCACTATTAAAACGACAAAACAGAAGAAGAAAATAGTACATCGTTACTATAGAATGATGGGGCTTTAAATTTGAAGCTAACTTGCATCTTATTTATTACAAATAAAGTAATGGACAATTCTGAAAATGGTCTGCTTTTTACCGATGTTCAAATGTTGTTTACCGACTATGAAAAGACAAACCAATGTCACAAACAAAATCGAAGGAACAAAAGAACATTCATACGCATAAGTTGAAAATAAAATAACATCGCATCAAACCATCAAACATTTCAATGAAATAGATCAATGCGTATCTAAAGTCACTAGGTTATGAAATGTTAATCAACATTACTTAATTCTTTTAAATACTGCACTGTACCTAGTGAAATAGCAGTTATATATTTTAGCCGATTAATCTTTTTTTCTCCATAATATTTGCTGTCTCACTTGGACTTATTAGTTTTGATTCTCCCTTTTAATATTCTTCTGACTATTTTTCATGCACAGAAATTAGCTTCAGGTGACTGTCATGAATCAATGTATGTTTAACTATGCATGCATCATTCGAGTACAGTGAGGTTTAGTACCACTGACGGACTTAACTCAAACCCCTCTCTGGTAAGACCGAGGTACCATTAGATTGAACAGTAGTTCTCTATATAGTGTATATGAGAACAATTCCGTTCTCTTTATCGTGTATATGAGAACGATTCCGTTTGAAGGATATGAACATGTTAAGGAATCACTAGATTCAATTTTTTTAACAATACAATTATTTATGAAGAATGATTGATTAAAACGCGTTAAAATGACAAAAGCAGCAAAATGTTGTTACGGCTGCAAAAACGGAATTTTCTCTTGAACATTCATTTTATTTACAAAATTCATCCTAAAGTAAAACAAGTAACTTTCATTGATTTTGAAAATACGGAACTCATCCGCTCTTTTTAAGATATGATTCACTATATTCATTGAAATTTTTACTGTTGAAAATAGATATCACGATTGATAATGGGGTAGGGGTGCTACATCATTGTAAAAGAAATTGATAATCATCTGTAAACAACATTTGAATAAAAAGTCTATCAGTCTTTATTTTTTCATGTTTTGAACATAATATACAGAAGTACAAAATTATAATTATAAAAGTAATAATGCACATTTGCAACATGTTTTAAATATAATGTTCATGATAAAAGTGCATTTGTCATATGCAAACAATATGTGGAAAGAAAACCAAAAAACGAGTCAATGAATAGTATTCTGTATTCAATAGAATATTGCTTGCACGTCATCTTTCGCATGTGTTCCATAATTACATGACGTGAATTCACTTTTTCGTCGTTTTGTTGATGACACACCTTGAGTATATGGTAGGAACTTCACTGTCATCCGGGCTTCACACAGATTTCTGGCTGGAAAGTTCTGCATATCATCTCCACGTACGTACATATGTCGTTCTGTGACATTTTCCGTTAATATGCAGTGTATGTAGTTGGTAGGATCGGTTCCTGCTACACAATATACCTAGGGAAAACATGGTGATAAAGTTAAATATAATTTTTAGTAAAAGTATTTTCTTTTACTATGAAACGACACATGAACGTAAAAAACACTCTTATTATATTTATCTTTTTATGATTTAAGTGAACCAAAAAATTTCTTTTTTTCATCTTTGGTCGTTTGTGAAAAGAAAAACGCTGCACCACGTCTATCCCATTGACCAATAGACTTTAGACTGTCTAAAAGTGACTGCGTGTTGACGAAATATAGTTGTATTTTTTTTTTATTTTTTCCTGTATTGTTTTGTGACGATATGTTGTCTGTCTTCTATGAGTTACCAATTCGGACATTTAAAAAGCATTGTAAATTTAAGATTGGCATTGTTGTTTCAGGAAACAACGGTTATTTATTTTTTTCAAACTATACAGTAAAAGTCAGTATACTATGCACTTATTGTAGCTGGAAATAATTTAAAGTTCTACACAAACAGTTTTCTTATCGATGTTTCGAACAAATCGACGATGAAGATGTTTATAATGAAAGCAATCCTAATTTTAAGTTATACTTACATATATCAACAATATCAATACGTGTAATTCATTAGTAAATGGTTATTAAGTACGAACCAGAACTTGTCCTAAAACTTTATTTCTAAATCCAAATATATATTCAAAACTCGCATTTGATACAAATTCATACGCATTAAAAACAATATTGAATATCAATATTATTCTTTTTAAATAATTTAAGCTGTCTTAATAATATTCCATATCGTATATTTTATAAATTGTCATAAACATAGTTCATTGTTAATATCATCATCATGTTTGATATGAGCATATTTTAATTTTCTAAGCTGTGTAGAGCTAACACCATGAGTGTAAGGAAGCAGACAGACAGGCATGACAGATTGTATATAGGGTCTAGAAGGAAAGCTTGGCATATCATCTCCTCGGACATACAATGCTGTCTGGTAATCTGATAAAGCAACTACAGAGAAAAGGTAGGTTGTAGGATCAGTGTTCCCTATACAAAACACCTTTAGGTAAAGATAAGAAAATGTGAATACATTACATAATAGTATTTACCAAGGTTAGTCATTACAAACTTCGCCATTACAGATGTTAATTAGAACATTTATATAAGCTATTACTTTAATTCCATTTCAAATTTATGCATTTTATTTTATACTGCAACTACCTGGGTTTATTTCCTAAATATAGTAACATAGATATATTTTGTATAATGTTAATTTCATCATTGAACACTTTCTCTACAATCAGGGGCCCATTAAGGTATGAAAACAAGTTGGAAAGTTGTGTTATGATTTAAAAAGCCATCAATGTATTAATTTAAGTTGCAGTATAAAAACAACATAAGGTCAATGTCAGGAAAATATAAACTTTTTTGTACTCGGCGAAAAACTGGGGAAGGCCTCTTCCTTCCCCAGTTTCTCAGCCTCATACAAAAAAGTTGATATTTTCCTGACATTGACCTTATATTGTATATGTATTTGGTTGAATAATGTAGTCAAGTTGCTTCCCTTTTGGAAGGTCATTACTGAATTTGCATTATTTGATAATCAACATTTCATTTTATATAAAGCTTTCATTTTATCATTTGCTGTTTCTGTTTTAACATAATGTCGTCATGAACAAAATATCCAGACTTGACGAAATATTGTTCACCAATCTAAATACACTAGCGTTACTTGTAAAAATAAAACTGAAATGGATGCTCTTACTGTATCAATAACATATGTGATTCTCCTTTTTTTATTTTTTTCCTTAAACTATTTACAAAAATTTATACAAAACTGAAATACATAATTACGGTTGCAAACAGAAGCAAAATAACCTAGCTCTTGCTTTGATATTGGCAATTGTAATACTAGTTTAGCTTTAAGAAATAGATATAACTAGAGGCTCTAAAGAGCCTGTGTCGCTCACCTTGGTCTATGTGCATATTAAACAAAGGACACAGATGGATTCATGACAAAATTGTGTTTTGCTGATAGTGATGTGTTTGTAGATCTTACTTTACTGAACATTCTTGGTACTTAGAATTTTCTCTATCTATAATAAACTTGGACCTTTAGATACAGTGAAAAATATTTTGTAAAAATTTACAAAAATTTACCAAATTAGTGAAAATTGTTAAAAATTGAATAAAATGGGCAACAACTCCTTAAGGGGTCAACTGACGATTTTGGTCATGTTGACTTATTTCTAGATCTTACTTAGCTGAACATTATTGCTGTTTACAAGTTATCTCTATCTATAACAATATTCAAGATAATAACCAAAAACAGCAAAATTTCCTTAAAATTACTAATTCAGGGGCAGCAACCCAACAACAGGTTATCTGATTTATCTGAAAATTTCAGGGCAGATAGACCTGTTACACAATTTTACCCCTTGTCAGATTTGCTCTAAATGCTTTGGTTTTTGAGTTATAAGCCCAAAACTGCATTTTACCCCTATGTTCTATTTATAGCCATGGTGGCCATCTTGGATGGTTGGCCGGGTCACCGGACACATTTTTTAAACAAGATACCCCAATGATGATTTTGGCCAAGTTTGGTGTAATTTGGCCAAGTAGTTTCAGAGGAGAAGATGTAAAAGATTACTAAGATTTACGAAAAATGGTTAAAAATTGACTATTAAGGGCAATAACTCCTAAAGGGGTCAACTGACCATTTCGGTCATGTTGACTTATTGGTAAATCTTTTTTTTTGCTGAACATTATTGCTGTTTACAGTTTATCTCTATCTATAATAATATTCAAGATAATAACCAAAAACAGCAAAATTTCATTAAAATTACTTATTCTGGGGCAGCGACCCAAAACCGGGTTGTCCAATTCATCTGAAAATTTCAGGGCAGGTAGATCTCGACCTGATAAACAAATTTACCTCATGTCAGATTTACTCTAAATGCTTTGGTTTTTGAGTTATAAGCCAAAAACTGCATTTTATCCAAGGTTCTATTTTTAGCCATGGCGGCCATCTTGATTGGATGGCTGGGTCACTGGACACATTTTTCAAACTACATACCCCAAAGATGGTTGTGGCCAAGTTTGGATTGATTTGGCCAAGTAGTTTCAGAGGAGAAGATTTTTGTAAAAGATTACTAAGATTTACGAAAAATGGTTAAAAATTGACTATAAAGGGCAATAACTCCTAAAGGGGTCAACTGACCATTTCGGTCATGTTGACTTATTTGTAAATATTACTTTGCTGAACATTATTGCTGTTTACAGTTTATCTCTATCTATAATAATATTTAAGATAATAACCCAAAACAGCAAAATTTCCTTAAAATTACCGATTCAGGGGCAGCAACCCAACAACGGGTTGACCGATTCATCTGAAAATTTCAGGGCAGATAGATCTTGACCTGTTACACAAGTTTACCCCCTGTCAGATTTGCTCTAAATGCTTTGGTTTTTGAGTTATAAGCCAAAAACTGCATTTTACCCCTATGTTCTATTTTTAGCCATGGCGGCCATCTTGGATGGTTGGCCAGGTCACCGGACACATTTTTTAAACTAGATACCCCAATGATGATTTTGGCCAAGTTTGGTGTAATTTGGCCCAGTAGTTTCAGAGGAGAAGATTTTTGTAAAAGTTAACGACGCCGGACGACGACGGACGACAGACGACGGACGACGGACGCCAAGTGATGGGAAAAGCTCACTTGGCCCTTTGGGCCAGGTGAGCTAAAAATGTGTAAAGAAAGGAGAAAAGAATAGTCTAGCTAATATGCCTTCGTGAGATTGGGTATACAAAGCTTTACATGGGAAATTATACAGTCGCATAAGAGTAGCCTTACCATGTCGGCATATTTCTTGACATTAAGCATTCGTTTCTCTGTGCTGTCTATGGGTACTCTCTTCTTTAGTTTGAAGATACTTCTACTGTCATGAACTCCTACTATAACCTACAAAATAGAGATTGAATATTATGGAAACAACAAATGCACAAAAGACAGTATGAAGATAACAAGTAACGTCTCAATGCAAATAAATACATTGAGGAAATATAATATTTAATATTTAAGTTGATAGATATTTGCTGTTACTACAATTTTATTATATACTTACTGCCAACCAGAAGAATAGCTCAGCAAATGTTCCGTTCTTTTTCGAATCGTAAGCTTGTGGAAATAAATTATATCTTTATGTACGAATATGGTATATATAATAAAAACTCGTAAAAGATATGAAGCTTATGATGTGGTCCGCAAGACTCATCAGTGGAACTCGAATGTAACAGAAGGAAGACCAAATAAAAGACGAATTTAAAGAGAATTAGAAACTAAAAGTCAAGAAATTAATGTTAAATCTAGCTAAGGCTATATATGCACGTGAGTAGAAGACCTTGGTTTCTCGAGTCACTGATATTCCATGTGAACACAGGAGTGCAGACTTCTTGGATGGTAACACCCTCGGGGACGAAATGTCCATTTGCAATGACTTAAACCTAGTGGCTGTCAAAGACTCGTGCAGTATATTAGTACATGTATATATTCATTGAATCTCCGATATCTTTGATGAGTTTGTTTTCTTATAAACTATATAAGTTGTATATCTAAATTTACATTTTGATATTTACAGGAACACTTTAATCATAAAATACCTATAAAAAGCATAAAGTCGTGAATTCACTTAAATTTTACAAAACGTTACCTGTTTTCCCAGGGCTTTCATACGTTGCAGGAGGGTAATATGACCATTGTGAAACAAATCAAAACAACCAACAGTATACACTTTATCAACACGTGTATCGAAAGCATTTACTGGAACAGAATTATGTCTCTGTAGTAGTGGTCGGACAGCATCTTCACCTTCGTTAAATATGGATTCATCAGTTGAATCATTTTCATCTGACAAGGAACTGAAATGTAAATTTGATCATTTATAATACATTTATAACAATGTATAGTTTATCTCTTTGTCTTTTTCATTTTATTTTTCATCTATGAGTTTGAATATTTCTCTGGTATCTTTCAACCCTCTTTCAATGTCGAATTAATGTTTAATCTATTTCATTTTTTTTAATCTTGATAACGTTGTTGCTTAACTGAATTATTATTTTACAAGAAATTATGGAAATTACCTGTTTGATTTTTCAATACTTTCAGCTAAGAATTTAGATGCATTTGATTCGCTGTAGCATTTTCTTAATTTCTGAAAATGAAATAAAAACTTGTGAATCACCGGCTTAACATCTCTAAAAAATCTGTATACAGCAAACTGTTAATTTATCATTTACAAGACATGTCCAAACAAAGGCTCTAAATTATAGATTATATATAAACAAATAAGCAACAGCCAAAGTAATAGTGTTTGACCTCTATGTTCAGATAAGTATTCATTTGGTTTCTTTTGGTTTTCACACATGCGGATTTTGACTGCTTAATTGAAATGTATGATATTAATTATATGTGCGCATTGTTGTTGTTTTGTTGGGTTTTTTTTTATGTTCATTAACCTTCATCAGAAACGAACGAGAATTGAGAAAGTCTGTTATATTTAATAGCTAAGAGCGTAAAATTCAAAAGGACTGCAAAACCTTTGTAGTGTCAACTCTGGATAAAAGCAGATGTGATGTAAGCCATTTTATAAAGCATGAAAAGTTGTTCACAGACAATGAAAACAAGCTAGAACTATTTTGTAACTTTTTATAAGAGATCAATTCGCCTTACATTCTAAAATCGATGGCTGTAATGCATTGTGATAGTTATCAAAAGTACCAGGATTATAATTTAGTACGCCAGACGCGCGTTTCGTCTACATAAGACTCATCAGTGACGCTCAAATCGAAATATTTATAAAGCCAAACAAGTACAAAGTTGAAGAGCATTGAGGATCAAAAATTCCAAAAAAGTTGTGCCAAATACGGCTAAGCTAATCTATGCCTGGAATAAGAAAATCATTAGTTTTTCGAAAAATTCAAAGTTTTGTAAACAGGAAATTTATAAAAATGATCACATGATTGATATTCATGTCAACACCGAAATGTTGACTACTGGGCTGGTGATACCCTCGGGGACGAAACGTCCACCAGCAGTGGCATCGACCCAGTGGTTTAAATAGTTATCAAAAGTACCAGGATTATAATTTAGTACGCCAGACGCGCGTTTCGTCTACATAAGACTCATCAGTGACGCTCAAATCAAAATATTTATAAAGTCAAACAAGTACAAAGTTGACGAGCATTGAGGATCAAAAATTCCAAAAAGTTGTGCCAAATACGGCTAAGCTAATCTATGCCTGGAATAAGAAAATCATTAGTTTTTCGAAAAATTCAAAGTTTTGTAAACAGGAAATTTATAAAAAAAAAAAAAAGGCCACATGATTGATATTCATGTCAACACCGAAATGTTGACTACTGGGCTGGTGATACCCTCGGGGACGAAACGTCTACTAGCAGTGGCATCGACCCAGTGGTTTAAATAGTTATCAAAAGTACCAGGATTATAATTTTACACTCGATTTCAAAGTAAAGGACAACATAGGTACTGTGTGTGTAATACAGAAGCGAAAGATAGTACACAAGACACAACAATGATGCTATTAAATATCAATATACTATTGTCAAATAAACTTTCTTGTCCAAAACAACAATATAATCATAGAACATAAATTGGTGGCCAACAGTAAGGCGTCAATCAGTCAAATGAGTTGTCACAATATTTATATCATACACACAAGGAATTGTGCATCTTTATATTGTCTAGAGCGTACTTATAGCTGATGTATTTCCGACGGTTTTAGTTTGTTACCCGGATTTGTTTTAGTTTAAACGTATACGATTCGCTCGTGTATGTAACAATGTTTTAGATTTTAACGAGAGAAAATGATGATTTTAACGATGAAAAATTATTACACCAGTGTTTTCGATATCACAAACTAGTCAAAACATTTACTAAATTTTATCATCGGTATAAGGACATCATTCGTAAATATAGCTCAACATGCAGACTTCTTATACGTTCAGGTATTTCACATCCAATTTTTTATGGAAATATTCTTTATAAAGCACAAAGGTGTCAGTATTCACCTCAAAAACTAACAAAACCTTTGAATAGACTTATTAAGAAGGGATATAGTTACGATACTGTTGTCAGGTCATTAAAGATTGCATATTTTGGCGTTAATATTGATTCACTTATAGGGTCTTTGCATCGGAACTAAACACATTTATTCAAAAACCAGTTGTTGGCATGACACGGGTTATGTTTTTCTCATATATGTTATGATGGTATGATACTAAACCCCTAACGGGAAGGATTGTGCTTGATGTTCATATGATGAAATCATAATCTTTCAGTCAGTTTATTAGAAGTCTGGAGCTGGCATGTCAGTTAACTGCTAGTAGTCTGTTGTTATTTATGTATTATTGTCATTTTGTTTATTTTCTTTGGTTACATCTTCTGACATCAGACTCGGACTTCTCTTGAACTGAATTTTAATGTGCGTATTGTTATGCGTTTACTTTTCTACATTGGCTAGAGGTATAGGGGGAGGGTTGAGATCTCACAAACATGTTTAACCCCGCCGCATTTTTGCGCCTGTCCCAAGTCAGGAGCCTCTGGCCTTTGTTAGTCTTGTATTATTTTAATTTTAGTTTCTTGTGTACAATTTGGAAATTAGTATGGCGTTCATTATCACTGAACTAGTATATATTTGTTTAGGGGCCAGTTGAAGGACGCCTCCGGGTGCGGGAATTTCTCGCTACATTGAAGACCTGTTGGTGACCTTCTGCTGTTGTTTTTTTCTATGGTCGGGTTGTTGTCTCTTTGGCACATTCCCCATTTCCATTCTCAATTTTATGACTACTGAACAGCGGTTAACTAATGCTGCTTTCATTCTTTGTATAAATGTATGTTGATAAGGTTTACAATTAGAAAGCTGAAATCAACATCATTGTCTTTAACGTTTATTTTCAAACGACCCTTATTATCAATTACTTCATGTCAGTAAAATATGAGACCGACTCATACATGGGACGACAAATAACGAATTCATTAATATTCAGCTACGACTATAGATTATATATAAGTTTTAATCGGAACTATTCGGCCTTTCTGGTTGCACGAAGAAATAATTGTATTGCATAGCGAGAGTGACCGAGTAGTTACGATTAATATAAGTTTTATGACGTTATTTAGAAATGTAATGAAATCAAAACATATCTCAATTGCGATTCTCTTTTTTTAATACCAAAATGGTATAATTCCATAAAAAATGAAATGATGACAAATGGTGCAAGATTTAATATCACAGGCTAATTACATCTTACCGATATACTACCAAGCTATCACACTTCTGCCTTAAGCTCTGCAATAGTGATTTGGCTCTGAAAATATTACTTAAGACAAATTCTATTGGGATTAAGCAATATTTATTCAGTAAAGTGCATTATTGTGATCAAATGGGAAAATCTGTGAAAGGGATGTGTGTTTTGCAAAAGAACTAAAGAAAGTCACTATATTTTAGTCAATTTGAAACATTGTCGTTTTCCTGTGACATCATCTCCTGGTTATCACCAACCAATCGCATGCTCTACTGATACAATCACGTTGTCGTCCTAAACTTCTTCCCAATTCATAAAATATGCGATTAACAGTTATAGCCGCGAATCTACATCTACCAGTTAGCAGTCCCAGTAGATTCATCCTCGTTTTCACTTATAAAATGTTGTTTTCTGCAAATATCTGCACTTTTTGCTGAGATTTCGTAAAGTTCATCTACTGATACACGTATTACAGGATACAAGACATTTGACTAAATAATTGTTCAGATTTCCATCACAAAAGTCGAAATTCTGATTTTAAAGTTACCGGGAAATGATCTGCATTCTCTCAAATTCAAACAAGTATCAGTCATTAATTTATTGTTAAAATGTCCGTTATTTCATCAACACTCCAAGAAATCAGAATTTTTTAACTTTAACTTTTTCATATCTTTTGCAAAACACGTCATATTTTATATTGGCTTGAAAGGCAGGGAATTATGTCATCTCACACAGCTTTGTGTTTACCTTTGGAATCTTTTCTGTATATGTTGACTTTTCTCCATCTTCTTTGGTTTCTAGGATTTCATTAAAGTCTACTTCGTCTCGTTTTCTTTGTTCACGTGCTTTCAACTTATGTTGCAAACTGGCGTATGCTAATCTAACTGACATAATCAGACATGCAATTCCAGTTATTCCAGCTAAAATATATAGTCAATTGAAAGGGGATTAATTACAATAGAAAGTACAAAAACGCTCACCAGATAATATATATATATATATATATATATATATATATATATATATATATATATATATGTGTGTCAACTACGATACTGAAGAAAGTCTTGTCAGAATGAACTGAATGATATATTATATTTTGTATCAGGAAAGTAATCTCAAAATGAAATTTCAAAGCTTCATTACAATCTTTATATAAAAGATCTTATCCGTCTAATTATGAGACATTAGTCGCTTTCCTACCAATTCCGATAATGATTTTTATATTTAAGGGCACTCAGTACAGTAAAGTGAGGCAAAGGGACATCTGCAATTAATTTTGATTATGGTGGTCGCCTAACTTTTGGAGTGAAGATATCAGGAATTCTGACCAAACATAACTCAGACTAACGTATTTAAAATGTTGAGTTTCAATTTGAACTCAAATGATAATCTAGCTATATTTAAACGTATAATGTGTTTTTATGAATTTGAAAATAAAACATAATGTGTACATACACCATGAAGTAATAGGTATAGAAGAAGCTTCAGCCAAACACAGGAAAGCAATGCCCATTGATTCTAACTTTTCTTTTAGTTTTCCTTCCATGACAGCAGCAGTGTCCGCTTTACTTATTAAAGTATCATTTTTTCTTAGCAATCTGTAAAATGTATCAATGATTTATAATGGGATATTTGTCCAGAAACAGTCATTTAACAATGCAATACATGTAGAAATACATTTATTTGGTCTTACTGACCCTTTATAACAATAAAAGGTGTGTAGTATAGGTCTCGTAGCATACCAGAAAAAGAAAGCAAACTGCAGACATTTACAGACAATAACAGTCCTGGATTTTAGCAATGTTCCTTGACTGGGACAGTCATAAAGTGTCTAATGAGATTTAAATCTTAGCAAAGTATGGGAAAATATTCCATTGGCACTAAAGTATAACGCTGTCATATGCGTCTAATTTGTTTGAGGAGTCAGCATAATACGATAGGAAGCAAAATTGAAAATCATGTGGATCGTAAGAGGCCAACAAATATCGTTTACAGTGTGACGTATTCATCTAAATTCTTGAGACAAATGTACTATATCTAATTATTGTAATAGTTTTGATATACCTGAGATAGTATGAGCGGAAGTAGTCTTGTACTCTGACAACACCGAGCACAAATTCAAATCCTATGATAACAGTACAAGATGTGATGTATATGTTCGTCTGTTTCCATGTCATCAGGGTAAAATCAGTTGTCAATAGGATTGACCATAGAGCAAAAACATTCACTATCTAAAGTAGAAATTAATTAAAGCATATATTTCAAAGTTGAATTAAGCAAATTGCGGCAAAAAATCAAACAATGCGTTCGATGAAAATTTAGGTCAGTTTTTAAAAAAAATAAAAAAAATCAACAACAATATACATTTCCATGTAACAACTATTTAATTGATATATAGTTTTATACATTTTTTGCACGGAATATAATTCTTGAATTTGTTCAAATGCTAAGGATGAAGTTTTTTCTCAGTTTTGTTCTTTTTATAGCTTTATCATTGATAAGATACATATCTTACTGCAACATATACAGTCAAATAAGTTGTTCTTTCTGCAGTGGCAGTAACATATTGTTCCACCCATTGCATTGTATTCAAACTTTCGACTCCCACAACAGGATATTTAGATAGACATGTTATTTTTTTGCGTTAAATTAATTCTTCCAGGTTTTTTACAATGGCTTGAGATGGGTTATTTTCTAAGTTTATTATATTGGGTGGTTTTTTTTTTGTTGTCTTATTATAACCAGCGACACAGAAACATCTGGTCAGTTTAGTTTTTTTTTTTTTTTTGAATGAACAATGGCACTTAGCTTTTAAAAAGGCGTAGCAATCTACATGCTTATGTAATATACCTTATCACAGAAAGCGTCCATGAATCCGCCAAGCAAAGGATCGTCTACAGGGCCATAGATTTGTTTCTGAGCTTTTGCAACAATGCCGTCAAGATGATCAAGAAAATCGTGAAATAGCACCAGTAAAAATGCCGTCCAGTAATATTGGTTTCTGTAAGTATTAAAACGATTTCGTCTATCAAAAACTAAAGGTTTAAAACATGTAATTAAAAGATACATAAAGTTAATGGTGTGGTACTATTGTAATAAGATGGATATGGTATCGACTATGAAAAAGAAGATGTGGTATGATTGCCAATGAGACAAGAGACCAAAATGATTCAGAAATGTTAGTTTCTTCGTTATATTTTGTGCTTAAAGGATTATAAACAGCTTTTCTGGTGACATTTGTGATCATTTGTGCTACCATAATGATAACAATTTAGCAAACGACGATTAATAAAAACTTGGACTTTTATACTAAACTGTTATCAGTTAGTATAATAGTCCCAGAAAAAATTACTTCTCTTAAACAAGAATAAATGATAGTCGTGTTATAAGTTCACCTCCAGTTTTTTATGGGTTAGTGCCTATTGTTATTCAGTTTTATGTTTATTTGACATTGTTGTTTGTTTTTAGGGGTTTTTTTTCTTCTTTTAACTTATAATTGACTATGAAAATAAAAAAAAATATATCTAGTAAAATTGTGTTTTGGTGATAGTTATCCAATGAAGAATCAATCTATTGGATATAAATTGTACATTGTATTTTATAGTTTCAAATGTGTGAACTGTGTAACGAAAGGCTTACTTAAGACAGCATGCTATCGGAATAACTAAAGCCGTCCTGGTCCATGACACAATATTTGCTGAAAATATGGTATACTCTTGTCCTCTTATACTTAGAAACCTTGGTATACAGGATACAATAGGTAACAACATCGTCTGTAACGGCGAGTACACATACTTGTCATACCAGTCAATCTGAAACGAGGGCAATTATGTGTAACATATTGTCATTGGAAATATACAACAAGAGGCCCAAGGGAACGAATACAGGAAATATTATAATAATACGTTGTTTTCTATCATTTGAAATGTTGAGTGTATTAAACTGTATCCAATATTGCAATAAAATAGAAATTTATGTTTATTAAATTGAGTGCATTGTTATTTTTTATATGGTTGATATCATATGTTTATATATATATGGTTGGCTGTAGCGATTATCTTAAGCATGGATGCTTAGAGCTATGAAAAGGTCTTTAGTGGTCATCATTTTGTATTGTAATCAACTTACACAAGAAACGATAGTACGAAGGCTATTTCGAAAGTAAATCTTCTCAGGTCCAGTATTTTAATGGATGCTTTAATTTCACTAGAAATACTCTAATCTCTATACGTTGTCAATAGGCTCGATTTTTCAATAAAATTTCAAAATTGACCTTCAGAATTATGATTACGGTTAAAGTCTTTGGTATAAAATTTCGAAATAGAAAAAGATTGTATTGTGATACATCAGAAAATGTTATATGATACGTGATATAATTGCAACTTTTTTTATCTCTCGATAATTCAGTGTGAGAATATGTAGACTGAGAGTTACAATATGCATTAATAAATGTTTTGACAGAAACTTTCCCTATTGTAAGTCGTCTTGTACGTCGAAAAAAAACTGAAATATTGAAAGTTTACCATAACGAAAAGTATAGATTCAACTATCCTGGAACAGAATCCGAGCACCGCTAATATTGCACCTGTCATCCCCATATCTAGAATGAAATAATACAAAGTATTTATATTAAAAATATATTTGTTACTTTAGTGCCATTTGTTTTATTTTTTTTTTTTTTCATTTTTTCATTTTCTTTAGCTTGGAAAATATTTCATTTTTTTCTTTCAAACCGTAAGTAAAGCCCCGGTCACAACAGATCGTACGATTTTTTTGTAGTGGAAGATCTATTAAATAGTTGTCGTGTCACTGTCGTGCAAAATGTCAAAATAATATTTCGAGTGGTCACATCAGCTACGACATGTCCACGATGATTCCACGATGGGAACACGACAGAAAAAAAATTGTAATTTTACTGTCGTGGGTTTGTCGCAATTCGGTCGTGAGACAGTCGTAAGACAATCGTGAGTTGTTTTGGGCGATGTTTTTAGGTTTTCATGTCATGGGATAAGTGTGTTACTGTCGTGTCACTGTCGTACGACTGTCGCAAAACAGTCGTGGGTCATTCGCGCGTTTGACTCCGAACTACTTGTATATAAAGAAGACCCGATGTATTGGGTTAGTAATGTGAGGGACGACTCTCAGCAAAAGTTATTGAAACATACCAGGCTCCATCCGCATGAGTCCAACGAAATCACCGGCAGATTCTCGCTTCAACTCTTGCACCAGTGTACTGCCCAAACATCAGGCGCAGTTCGATCCATGGCTTAACCAACCAATGTCAGGCGTTTCGCTGGTTCCTATGCTGTTCATGTGCTCGAATCAACGCTAACAAGACCATATTTTGCTCTTGTTGGATTCCGGCTAGGCGACTATTTAGTAGGACCAAGCGTAATCGTTCTGGTGGAATAACCATCCTCTTTAAACGGCAGACAGTATTCTGCTAAATAAAAACGAAAATATGTGGCACGACGAACGTACCACTGTCGTACGACGGACAGTCAATGTTGTAAGAGCATCGTAAGAAATTTGGTATTGGTGAGACTGTATCACGAGTGTCTTGCGACAGTCGTGAAATTGTCTTACGATCGTCGTTCGACAGTCGTATGATTAATTTTTTTTTATTAAAATGGTTTATGTTGGCACCCACGACAATGTGTTTATCGCACGACAGTCCCACGACAAAAAATCCTAGAGCAAAAAAGGTGCATGTCCAATTTTCGTCCAATGACACACGACAGCACCACGATGCTCAAAATATCGTGCGTCTGTCGTACGACGATCACAAATGACCCGCGATTTGACAAAAAGTGATGTCGTGGAGCTGTATAGATGTGTTGTGGGTTCGTTGTGACCAGGGCTTAATAATCGGTTTTTATGACGTACGATCCATACATTTATAGTTAAACATTAAAATAAGAAATCGACTGTATGAGTAACAGCTAGAATCATTTAAAATGTCTTATACTACTGCAGTATTGTAGATCGTGTGTATATGAAAAATTGTCTTAAGTATGCAATAATTTGACATGGAACTGTTCTATTTTTATGGGATCTTTTGGTTTAAATTTAAAATAAAAAATGTAAAATAGAGAATTGTTTAAGTCATTTTTTTTTATGCCAACTTATGATTATTCAAGAAAATAAGATTTGCTGGAATACAAAAATCGGTCTTACCTTTTGCAGAGAAGCCGCTTGAGTTGGTGTATTTATGTGATTTATTATATCAAACAGATTGTCAAACAATTTCTATATTAGTTTCAGACGCATACCACTTGAAACAGATAATCAAAATAAATTGACATACCATAACAACTACATACATATTTTAAATGCAGAAATCAGTAAAAACATGTCGCTTCTTCCTGAACATAAAATACAACTAAACATAAGTTCAATTTAAAATCCAAATTTTAGCATGAAAGTTGGACGATGAGGGTTGACAATGTCCAGAGGTAAATAAAATGTATATTCAGGACAAGAACGTGTAAATAAGAAATTAATATGAACCCTGTACTAGACTTACCAAGATTTTTAACATGGTTATGTGACCTATAGTTGCTTTAATCACTTAAATTGAACGGATGTCTCAATGACAATCATACAACATCTCCTTGGTTCGATTCCCATCTGGGATGAAAATTTCAGGGACTGAATTTTCGGCCCTCTCGTGACACTATTTGCGAGTATGGTCTTGAGGAAACAATGATAGTCCGTCGGAAGGGGACAATAAATGGCTGACCCGTGTTAAGAGAGAGCCATATCTCTTGCACGTTAAAAACACCCTTGAAGAAGAGAAAAGGAGCAGGCTAATGCCGCTACAAGGCAGCACTCGCACCCGCAAAGTGGAAAGGGATTAATATAAGTTGCAAAACTTGTTTCCCAATCCACTATAAATAAATATGTTTAAAACTAAAGCCAAAAACTGATGGGATCAGAGTCAGAATAATGTGTCCAGCTTTGGAGACATGTCTTCCTGTGGACTGTCACCCTGTGAACTACTAGTATATAAGATAGGAACCTTTGTGATTGTAGTCCGATGCACTAACAACTACACCACGGCTATCATTTGACTTTAATGCTTAATTCCGTGTGTTTGACGAGGAAGCTGCGAAAACTAATTTTTAAATCTTCGGTTTGACCAGGCAGGGAATTGAAGCAACGACCTCCCGTACTCGAAGCGAAAATGTGATGTGCATGCGTTTATTTTATAAACATGGATAAAAGGAAGTATAAGGTATTTGTCAATGAGACAGCGATACAGAAACATTATAAAAAACACAAAATACGTTCCTCAATATTAAACAAGAGTCTATGCAATATGCCAAGTAACAGAGACCATAAAAGATCAACAAAACAAAAAAAGCGTTTTCATTACAAATCACATTAAGACGAAATTAAAGACAACATCGGCGATGTTCCTGTATTTGGACGGACGCAAAACTGTTTTCGGGACAATAAACATAAAGTATAAAAAAGAAGATGTGGTATGATTGCCAATGAGACAACTGACCACAAGAGACCAAAATGACACAGACATTAACAACTATAGGTCACCGTACGGCCTTCAACAATAAGCAAAGCCCATACCGCATAGTCAGCTATAAAAGGCCCCGATAAGACAATGTAAAACAATTCAAACGAGAAAAGGTCAATTTAGAGATTAAACCTGGTGAGGTTCATGACTTCGGACAGACACAAAACTGTTTCTGGACAACAAAACAAAAACCTTCAAACTAACGACAACTATTGGCTTCGTACAGACGACACTGATTTAATGATTAAAACAAAAATATGAAATCGAAAACAAACACGGAAGGTTCTTGGCTTCCAGTAGGCATACGTTTTCAGAACCCCCAAAAAAAACACTGAGATGAAATTAAAGACAGACAAAAACCTGTTTTAGGACCAAAAGACAAAAGGACGAAATAAAGACAACCACTACATGACGAGGTTATACTGAGTTCAGACAGACACCTTATAGTGTAGAGGTTCAAAAATTATCACTCGATCAGTTAAATCACAAAAGAAACATAAAAATATTCAGCACAACGGATTCACAGAAAACCTCAACTCTTTCTTTCAAGCATGCATTTGTTAAAACAAAATTTTACATATTTAGATGCTAGACGCTGATTGAACCAACCCTTCACGCAGACAATCTCTCTGTTCAATTATAAATAATGGTTTCCAGAACACTGAGTTTTTAGCAGGCATAAGTTTCGTTAGTTCAAATATTAAAAATAAAAGCTACTCACCAAAATGTTTTTTTTCTATTCACTTTACGATAAAATGATCCAAAAGTGCCACTGTGACGTATTATTTACAATAAATAACCTGGTTTTACGCTGTGTTGATCACAAGTGTGTTCTAATCGCATTTATCTATTTATGTATATTTACGGATAGTTGTGATAAGAGGAAGGGATGAATGAATTAAAATTATAATTTTTCTTATCTACATTAAATTTAAGATAAATTTCGGACAAAACAAATTTTCTCTTGATAAATCTATTCTTAGCATGGACTTTCTTTGTGTTTTAAACAAATTTAATTTTTTCTAAGAATTCATACCACAGACAGATCATGGTGCTTCCAAAGAAAACGTCATCGAATCTCGATCGTTACGTACCACTTGTTTGGTTAAAATAACCTATTCATAGGCGGATCCCGGGGGGCCTGCCCCCCCTTTCGTGGGAAAAATTTGGTTGATTATATAGGGAATCGCTGAAGCATGACTGGAGCAGGCCCCCCTTAGGTCAGTCAGCGCCCCCCCCCCCCCTTTTAGGAAAAGTTCTGGATCCGCCACTGCTATTCTAGTGAAATTTCAAGCTGCATGTTGAACGTTGCTATTTTTTTATCC
The DNA here is from genome assembly GCF_963676685.1 of Mytilus edulis. Taxonomy (NCBI): domain Eukaryota; kingdom Metazoa; phylum Mollusca; class Bivalvia; order Mytilida; family Mytilidae; genus Mytilus; species Mytilus edulis. The sequence goes on along the minus strand of NC_092348.1, from coordinate 23,642,267 downwards.
TTATCTTAAGTTAGTTCTGTGAACTTCACAAGTTTCTTTTATAATCATATCTTAAATTACATGTAGTTTGCATTGGTCGTTGTTAACTTCTTCTCGTCCTGAACATGCATGAAATATTTGCCACTGGACGTTAAGCAACCAACAATCAATCAATCATTTGTGGCCGTCTGCTGTTGTCTGCTCCTAGGTCGGGTTGTTGTCTCTTTGATATATTCCCCATTTCCATTCTCAATTTTATCTTTTATTATTTGATTACTTAAAAATATATTACATCATGTTTTTAGACTAAAGATAAAAAGACAAAAAAAGTCTTTAAAAAATTAGGAAAATAAAAACTTTGTAGCACGACCCCCACCCCCAAAAAAATAAAAACTGTAGATGAATATCTGCAGTAATTGCATTTGAATTGGTTTTACCATGCATGATGATTACACATTTTAAGGATTCCTTCCTTTGAACATGGCTGGTCGTATTTAACGCTGCTTGATACAATCACAATCGGTTGCTGTCTTTTTGATCTGTTACCAACATCTCCTTATATTCAGATTTAGAACTAGAGGCTCTAAAGATCCCGTTTCCCTCACCTTGGTCTTTGTGCATATTAAACAAAGGACACTCTTTATAGAATTCATGACACACGTCTCTGTTTAAGTAATGATGACTTGTTTGCAGATATAACTTCACTCAACATTCTTGCTATTTACAATAATCTCTATACATCGATATGAATTTGAAACTTAACATTTTTAAAGATCTTTGACAATGAGGTCTAGGTCAGGTAAAACGTGTCGGCCAGACAAATACATCTGATCATTTTTTTTAAACACCAAATATAGTTGACCTATAGCGTATGCTAACTGAAAAACTGAACCATAAAATTACCTATTGCTTACAGTACTTGAAAAACAGACAAAAACACAAAATCTTAACATTAACCAATGAACCAACCATGAGAATGAGATCCAGGTCAGATGATATCTGCCAGACAGAGAGTACATCTTACAATTATTCCATACACCTAATATTGTTGACTTATTACTCGCAGTACAAAAAACATAAAAAAAACACCAAACCTTAAAATTGGCCAATGAACCATGAAAATGAGGTCAAGGTCAATTAAAACCTGCAAGACTGACGTGTACCCATTACAAATATAGTTGACCTACTGCTTTTAGTATTTAGAAACGGACCTGTTCATGTAACTTAAACCTTAATAACTGATCCATGAAAAGAGGTCAAGGTCAGGTGAACCCTGTTTGACAGACATGAACGCTGAAAGGAACCCATATACCAAATATAGTTATCCTATTTAATACTCATAATAAGTGAGAAATTCACATAATAAATTAATTTTTTCAAGCAGTCGCTGAACTGTGAAAAAGAGGTCAATGGACATATGATTGACGGAAACTTCATATTATAGGTATCTACATACAAGATATGAAGCATCCAGGTCGTCTACCATCTGAAATGTAGAGCTGTATACAAATAGTTTATTCCACTGTCACCAGATGGTGATACTTACCATGTCTAGCATACTATGACTATTGAAGCACCCCAGAGAAAAATCATGTCAACTCCTCAAAACTGATATTGACCTATCATTTTTGGTGAATTATTAAATTATCTTGAAATTGCACTTAGTGTTAGTTAATATACATGTCAAATATAAACTTTGAAATCATATTCTCAAGATATAGAGCGGACATGGGGGTGTAAACTGAAACCAGTTTTTGATACCTTTGACCTTTGAAATTGTACATACATTATGACAAACCCTCTGGTGTTGGTTAATATACATGTCAAGTATTAACTTTTTTAAATCATAATAGTTCTCAAGGTATAGAGCATCATGGTATTTACCATAGGACATGGGGTTGTGAACTGAAACAAAAGTTTTTGACCTTGAACTTTGACCTAGGAAGTTGTACAAATATTAAGACACACCCTCTGGTGTTGATTAATATACATGTAAAGTATAAAGTATGAAATAACAAGAATGTGTCCTCAGTACACGAATGCCCCACTCGCACTATCATTTTCTATGTTCAGTGGACCGTGAAATTGGGGTAAAATCTCTAATTTGGCATTAAAATTAGAAAGATCATATCATAGGGAACATGTGTACCAAGTTTGAAGTCGATTGGACTTCAACTTCATCAAAAACTACCTCGACCAAAAACTTTAACCTGAAGCGGGACAGACGGACGAACGAACGAACGGACGGACGGACGAACGAACGGACGGACGGACGAACGAACGGACGCACAGACCAGAAAACATAATGCCCCTCTACTATCGTAGGTGGGGCATAATAAAAACGAATTTCTAGATATAGGCAGACAGGCAGAAAAACAATTCACCATAGGGCGACCTGCCACTAGGCGGAGCCCTAATTATCAACAATTTATGATTCACATACTAGTGAAGGTGAAAAGAACTTAATCTATAGATCAACTTTTTGTAGCAGATAGTATATCTGATGTAGTTAAATCATTTGACAAAGTACTATGCTCAAACTTGTGCAAGGGGTCATCTTAAAGTTGCAGTGAGGAAAGATCTTTTTCTTCTTTATTGCTCTTTGTTGAAGGCCTTATTGTGACTTTGAAATGAAGAACAAAAATAACAGCACTGTTTCAGTTATTTTTGTTGGATTTTTTTTGGCTGTGAATGAAATGATTTGTGTGATAGATGGATATCCCTAATCCTTTGTTTTTCTATCAATTAATATTTTGTTACCAATGTTATTGTTTTTGTAATTACTTGAATAACATAATAGATCTTTTATATTTTCTAAGCGAGCTTTCTTGCATAACTTTAGATATTCAACTCTATTATACAGTTCCTGCCTAAAAACATTGTAATATATATAAACTATCTGAAAATTATTTCAAAAAATGTTTCATGTTTTATTAATAACATATTTTTAAATAGACAGTGAGCATTTCTATGGGAACCAATTGTGTTACAAGCTCCCCAATGACCTGTTTCTGGACTGTCTTCTATTCTCAGTGTATGATATATCAAAAGATTTGTTTACATATACATGTAATAAGCAACATTATACTACAATACAGAGCACCTGGACACTATGATTGACACCCTACATAACCTTTAATTCACATCCAATCAACTGATACATGTATCAGAAATAAATGACAACCATCCAGTTATCTGTACTGTTTTCTACTGTGCAGTACTGTAACTGCTACTAGATGCTGGGTTTATGTTATTTTATATTCAGGACAGGGTCTAGTTTACAGTTACATAATTTTAGGATAGACATATAAGTCTTTAAATAACTAATGCATACAACTAAAAACATGAAATACATTAGTTTTATGTTCATCATATTTTCTTTCATATATTTCATGTTATAAAATTCATCCTTTCTTTTTGCAAGATAGTTCATTCAGCATTAATATATATATTTTGTTCATATACCATACATAAGATAACAAATTTAGAACGTTGTTGGTCGCAAAATAAATTTCTGTATAAAACTCTCATCCACTATCAATGTAGCATGTGAATTATCTCCAAGCGTTTTGTAAGTAGCATAAAACAATCTCAATCAACAATTTTTTATGTCCTTTAATTCATTCCTCATAGTCCGTATCCTTTATGTTGCTGGTTTGAGAACTTGAGATGACACTACCTGAATTCTCACCATCTATGGTAGGAAAACACCTTCTGTCAATGTCTATCAATTGTAGTTGTTGGCATGATATGTCTCCTAACATAGCTCCTCTTTTGCTATTATTTCTCTTTGAAGCCTACAATAAGTTGATATATGGAATAATTTCAATAAGTCATTCCTCCTAGATTAAAAACAAACATGTTTAAATCAATGTCGGAGATTTGTCTCATTGGCAATCATATCACATCTTCTTATTCATATAAATGATACAAATATCCTCTTTTGACACATGGTATATTAGTATGCCTGACCTCTGACATGTTTTAATATCTTCATTTCTAATTGTAGTTCAAAAAACAGAAGTTATAAGAATAAGCATTATGAGTAAACAAGAATGGCATTTTGTCGTACTTAGTAAGTATCTGACAGATACGAAAAGTGCTCACACATTACAACTCATTATTCTCTAACTGATGATCAAATATGAAATCAAGCTGGAAGTACTGGAAAATATGTGACAATTTCTTTTAGCCTATTTTACATTTTGAAAGTTTCAAGGAATCAGTAAACTGGAAGGTGTGTGAGAAATAAAAAAAAAAATGCAACCATTATAATTACAACTTCTCACTGATCAAAATTGAAATTATTCTGAGGAGGAGTATAGAAGAAGAGTGTGATGAAATTTGTTTTGATATTGGAAAATTTAAAGTATTGGTTTACAGGAAGAAGTGTTTGGGAGCTAAAATAACACAGTACAATTCATCACTTTCAAGCTAATGAACCAATATTTAGTCATTCTGTTCAGTAGTACCACAGAAAATTATAATGAAAATATTAGTTGGAGAACAGACAAAAACAAAAGGAAAGAGAATGCGATAAATTTACCTGTTAACTTCTTCCTCCAAAGATTCTCTGGCTTCCTGTCTGGTTAACTCACATATCTCTGACATAGAGTACTAAAATAAATTAAAAGTAAAAATGTTCTGGTAAACTCACATATTTCTGACATTGAATACTAAAATAAATTGAGAGTTATATAATAAGATACAAACTATGTGGTCAATAAGCCATGTCATAAGATTATAATTTGGTACACAAAATGAAACACGCAGTAGTTAGTGGACATAAAATTTATTTCAAAAGGCATACAATCTTGCATGGTATCCCAATTTATTTTTTTTTACATTTAAAGAAATCTTGGATATATGGTAATTTATAATATATATCATTGAATATTAATTTCATAAACATTATTGTTTTTTAAATTTGTAATTTCAAAAGTTTACTCTACTAAAAATATACCCTTCATACTTAAGTACAATGTAAAAAGTAGCAACAAAAATTTCAATTGAGTAAAATTGAAAGTGGGGTCCCCTTATCTATAGGAGCCAAGTTTGGATGCATTTTTATCAGATATATAAGCATAATATACTTTTGTGAGAAAACCTTCAATTACTTTTACGTGTCTTTGAAACTGTTGCTGAAAAATACAGATTCTAGTCATAATAGTGGCATACCAGGTTATCAAAGGCATAGCATATGTCATCGAAGCCCTATCTTACCTTCACTAAGCTTGCCTGCCTCCTGAAGTACACTGAACCTTCTTCATCTTCGTGTAGTGGATGGAGATTTATCAATGATCCACATCCACTGTCCTGATTCCGTGGATCTTTGCTGTTCCACGGTAAGATGTCTATCTCAATAACATAATCTTGTGTCATTACACCCTGCATAATAGAATCAATTATAAAAAGTATGTTTAAAGATTATTATAAAAGGCACAACTGTAATGTAACATAAACAGTTGGTGAACATTTTCTACAGTCATGAGCTTGTCTTTCATAAAAGATGTAATAGAATTGATCTCTAGATGCCTCAAACAAACCAAAACTTTCAGAATTGCTATTTGCCTATCATCTAAAAAAATACTTTTTGGAGAAGAACAAACATAAACCAAAATCATCTCATCTATACTCAGATTCAACATATCAGAAAGTATTAGCTTGTTGCTATCCAGAATAATCAAGCAATATTTACACACGTCTCTAACATCAGATGTATTTGCCACTGGACATTGATTATCTATCAATCAATAAACCTACCTTACATAGTTTTACTCAACCTATAACTCCTATGGGTAAACACAAATATGAAGAGCTAATATAAATGATCAAAATACTTTTAATTCATTTACTTTTATTAATAACCCTCACGAATATGTTATTCCATCTTGTTTTCTTTTTGTTTCCCTTTTTTGTTGTTTATCTAATTTGTAGTAAGTAAAAATGAATAAACAATGATAAACTATTGATGTGTCTTTCAAATTTCCATCCTATTTAATCGAATTTTTATAAAAACTTACACAATTAAACTGAGCTACACCATCTTTATCACACCAACAATATCTATGACTTCTGAAAATATGTGGCTTCATCCTCTCTGTCATGTCTGTCTCGTCAAGGTTAACACTGAAAATTTATGGAACGATACATTTATTTCTCTTAATTGTAATCACAGTGACAAAGTCATCATATTTTGCCAACTTTTCAAAATGCCCATGGGGGTTTTGCGTGTAAGATGGCTGCCATAGTCCTAATAAACCTTCAAGGGGGCCTACAAATACATTTAAATGTAGTTTTTTGGCTTCTTCATACTTTTATTAGCCTAATGTCATTGTAAAATTAATTGTTTTGTTTAAAATTGTTGACAAAATTGCTCTTTCAAAATTTCAATTTGGGAGCCTCCATGGGGGAAATCCCCCGCAAATAGTGACAGTTGGCAGGTATGAATTATTCCTACTAGTTTTATTTTTACATTTTACACAGACAATACATATATATTTTCTTTTCTGTGTCAACATTTATACTACATGTAAATATTACAATTATAATTCTGGCAACTTATTTTAAAGATACAAATGAATATAAGGTATGCAAAGGTGTATATTAAAGTCAGAAAAAGTTAAGAGAACTAGAACAGATTAACTATAGCGTATAATGTCATAAATGTATGAGATTTAGAATAATAATAGGAAAAAATATTATTTATAGACTACTAATTTGCATGGATTTTTTTGGATTAAAATGAACCACCAATAAAAATTTAATAAATGCCCAAATGAGTTAAATATCAAACTTTTGTGGATGGCTGTACAGTGAGATGTATTACTGTTAAGGTCTTTATCTTTTGGTAACACATTACCTTGCATCATAAGAACACTGCTTGATAATTTCCTCCTCAGAACATTTTGGGTCTACAACAGGAACAAACTTTATTCTATAACGATGTTTCTTTACTGGAGGCTTGTACCGGGACATCAAATCATCAAGGCTACCCATTACATGATCTTGCTGAAAGTATCAATATCAGAAAATTATTGTTCTAAAACTATAGCTATGTATGAAAGGTGTCTGTCAAAAGAATTACCAGGAACATAAAGCAGTATGAACTGAGATATTGATGAAGCATGTGAACCCTGGTACTGCTAATCACTATAAAAATATATATACAAACAATGTAATTAAATCTTTAAATTCTACAGCTAAGGTCCAAAATAATAAAACTTACTTGATAAGTTGTAAGCTGCAGACCTCTAACCATTCCACTATCCACAATTCCCAGGTAAACTTTTCCACCTTTACCTGTGTTTAACATAGCATTCAATGCCCTACAAATACAACATTTTATTGAAGTATTTTATTTAAGGAATGACTAATATTTTTTCTGTCTATGAAGAAATAACATAAAAAATTTGGTGCACACTGAATAACGCGCTTAACTTTTTTTGGGACAAAGCTGAGAAATGTATAATATCTTAACAGATATAATAGAACTTTGGTCTTTAAATAAGAGTGAGATTTCCAAAATCATGCCATGGAAAAATATGGTATGTACATGCAAAATGTCATGAATCTTCAAGTTCTGTGGATGGTTAATACAAAAAACAAACCTAGAAACAGCCCTTCTTGATGCCTTTTCCTTGGTGGATTCCTGTGTCCAGGGAGGTAACTCTTCAACTGCCAAGTTTCTGTGACCTTTAAACTCATTAAACATATCTTCTTCAAATGGTACTTCTGAATTTCTTATGTAATAGTGATGAACTTTCAACTTTGTACCAGCCATCTTGAATTCTGTAATGTTACATGTATGTAAAAAAAAATAGACTGAAAATATTTTATGTTCAAGATGTTCTGAAATATTTTGCAACATATCAAGCATATTTGTTTACACTTTTTACGTAATAGTTCATACAATAGAAGTATTCAATAATTTTTGTTAATCATTTAAATGTTTATTGGTAAAGATGAGGCAAACTTTACTCATGTCAGTTTATCACTCTGGTCACCTACATTTTTGGACATTAGATATAAATGTACTTATTTTTTTTACATAAATAAGGCCGTTAGTTTTCTCGTTTGAATTGTTTTACAGTGTCTTATCGGGGCCTTTTATAGCTGACTATGCGATATGGGCTTTGCTCATTGTTGAAGGCTGTACGGTGACCTATAGTTGTTAATGTCTGTGTCATTTTGGTCTTTTGTGGATAGTTGTCTCATTGGCAATCATACCACATCTTCTTTTTTATATTGTCAAGTTGAGCCACTGGTGCAAGGTTCCTATAGACTTTTTATATGTCGTCTACATGATGACAGATGACTTGTATACATAATGTAGGTGACCAGAGTGATAGACTGACATGAGTTATCTATTTTTATTACCATTAGCATAAAATTGGTAAAAATTTTACCGTGATTCGTCAAAATGTCCTTCTCATGATACGTCAAGAGTCTCAATTAATTATTGTTAGTGTCATTTTTGGAAAAGATTTTATGTGAGGTTCAAAAATAGGCGACTTTTTTATCCTCTAACAATGTCTAAAAGAAAGTGTACATTTGATCGTCATGCACCAAAAATTACCATTAACGTCATTTGGCAATAATTTTTACCGTTTTTTATCATTAAGATACAAAATTTACCTAAATTCATGTGCCATTACTACCTAGTTTTAATAAATATAGCGTACATTGCAGTCTTCAATGTATACAATAATGGAATGTAACCATGGCAAAGACACATTACAGCTTTTACATTAATGCTAGCAAGACAAATCTTTGTTTGGCTTGCTTGCTTTGTTTGTATCAATGTTTGCTCAAGCATGGCAATTAAGATAGGCGGGGCTTCAGCTTGTATACACCATACTTAAATTTTATTGGACGTTATGTTTGAGGTTAAGGACACTAAATTTTAAAACATCACGACAAATATTCTCACATGTTTCCTTACCTGTAAATATACAATACAGGCAGGATTCTATATCGTCAAAATCATCTCCCCATTACACCAGTTCATTTTCACAATTGTAGAAATGGAAGCAAAAAATTTATTTTTTTCGAAGATATGCATTTTCATCATCCAATTTAAAAGTTAGTAAAAAAAATAGCTATTCGAACACACCTACTCTGATTTTGTGATTCATTAGATAGGTATTTTATTTGACCCATATACATGTATTTCATCTTTTAGTACTGGGATTTTTTTATGTTATAAAGTCAACCCATAGCTTTGCTATATAAAAAAGATAGAATATGAAGCAATATGATGTATCAAATACTCTTGATTTGTACGTTTTCAAGACAAAATGCTCATCTAAAACACACCCTAACATAAAAAGGTGCACTCGATTTTCTCTTTTCGATACCCACTTTTTGGATTTTTTTCTCGAGTCACATAAAGGAAGGGTAGACACGGAAATAACTGAACTTATATATTGATTATTGTTCTCAGTCCGTGGTAATTTTTTTAAAAAGGGAGGTTATGCATTTTCTTTATCCAACTTGATAGATACCCATATCGTTGAGTTAATATTTAATTGTTCTGCTTAACAATGCAATAGATAAATTGAAAACTTATGCAAATGGTTTTTTTTTTAAATAAAACACTTCGTATTTGAGAAGAAAATTGTTATTTTTTTAGTTTTATTAGTTTTCGCCTGAATATTTGGTCAATGAAAGAAAAATATAAGCCCCGCCTATCTTAATTGCCATGCTTGAGCAAACATTGATACAAACAAAGCAAGCAAGCCAAACAAAGGTTTGTCTTACTAGCAATAATGTAAAAGCTGTAACATTATTGTTACATTCAACTTTAATCAGTTCCTTAACCAACCCAGCATTCAAGCAACTATTCTCCAATGTAACAATATTTTGTTCATCATTTTTACATTTCCATTACACCGTAGGCAGTACATGATATTATTTTCATGAGAAGGGACACAGGCACTTGTTTCGAAGGTCGACTATCCATTTATGAACAAGTGGCAGTGCCGGTATCCGGTCGTTCCGGCCCCAAACAGATCCGGCCCAAAGTCAATCCGGCCCAAAGTCGATCCGGCCCAAGTCGATCCGGCCCACGTCGATTCGGCCCCATAATAAATATGAAATAACTATATTGATTTTGGAGGAATTTGTGACACATTTTAACAGTTTAAATGGAATTTGCAAAAAGTGTCCGATGATGGATGACAAAATTAACAGGTAAGTGAAGTATTGGAGTACCAGTTAAAGAACTATTTTAAATCGATACGAAAATGAGTGTTATTGTTGACTGAATTGCAGGTTCAACATATTTTGAAATATGAAGTTATTTTCCGTGATAACTTTAACTTTGAATGTCATGGCGATTTTATTTTTTGTTAATTCATACACAGAATATCTAAATAAATATTTACAGTCCACTGAAACCTATAAAATTTAACTATCATAATGACTTGATTAATCAAATCATTAGTCTATAACTGGTTTGTTTATTCAACAGTTGTCTGATGATTGTGAACTAAGGTGATGCCACTTGTAATCACTTAATTAAATCAAATCCTGATTAATTAAAGTTATGTAATCAACAAGGTCTTTATAGATTGATCTTCTGGTTCAGGTTGGTGTATATAATAATAATAAATTGTATTTTTTTCAGGTTACATCACAGGCTTCTATAACACTTGTTTTTGTTTTTTGGTTTTTTTTGTTGTAATATCAACAAGGTCTTTATAGTTTGATATTTTGTTTGGTGTATATAATAATACCTTTTACATTATAATAAAAATCATAAACATTTATGAATTACATTAATATATATCTTTATTTTCATTCCTTATCAAAATATTTTTTATTGGGGCCGGATCGACTTTCCATATGGGCTGGATCGACTTGGGCCGGATCGACGTGGGGCCGGATCGACCCGAAAGCGCAGTGCCTGCGAGAACGGGATGTGAAAAAAATAGTTCTGTTCAATTGAAAATTAGAATAATGTTTATTCAACATTAAAATTTTTTAAAAATCCTGTTTCAAACTTTCAGTGTTTATTCTATTTGAACATTGTTGAAGTTGAAAACAAGTTTTTCTCACACAAAAATTATATGTCCCTCTCCACAGCTTTCATGAGGCTATCATATCAACCTGTTTTAACCAGTTCTTAATTCGTATCTCATGAAGACGACCTTTGAAATGCATACCATGAGATATAATGCTGCAGAGTAGATTTGTGGAAAAGTCAGAATAGCATAAAATAATGACAAAAAAAAAGTCTGGGAAAACTAAAACCGGAAGTCGCTGAGCCGGTCTAAATTCTAACCCAATACCGGATATTGAAATGTGGCAAAAATGTAAACAAAATCTCCTATCTAACATGTCTAATATTGCAGGATACAGCAAAGACTCCTTGACCCGCGTAGAAATGAAAAACTACTGAAAGAGCATGTATGAATAAGTAAAAACTGTTGGATTGTGATGGACTGATGCATTATATTTACGAATCAATTCCAGCTGTCCATTCTATGCATATACATGTACAGTTTTAAAATTATGTATAATTTTGATGGATATGTAACAGTATAAATTATACTGTTATATATCCAATAGATTAAAATTTTTAGTCTTGTAACCTCCTTTTATCAATAGTCATTTCAGTCATTTAAGGTTCATCTGTTTCTGCTTTGGAAATGTTGGAAGAGGGTGGTAATTTATAATATCCTTTACCTCAGGCGTCAAATGGTCATTTTCAGCTACCGTAGTGTCAAATTGGTTAAAATTTTACAGTCATTTGTTAAAATATCCTTATCGTGATTTTTCAGAGGTCTCAAATAGTTATCATTACCATCATTTTTGGAAAAAATATAATGTGATTCGTCAAAATCAGTCGATTTTTTTATCGTCCAAAAGAAAGCGTACATTTTATAGTCATGCACCAAAAATTACTGTTAACATCATTTGGCAACAATTTTTACTGTTATTCGTCATGAAGGTACTCCCATTACCTTCCTCTTGAAATGGTAGTTACATACATGTAGAGGACATTGTTGTCTGTTTTGTCTTGTAGTCATGATTAAACACTGATAATAATAAAGAGTTATTATTCTGCACTTACATGGGCACTGTGATTAGTGCAATAAAGTTATTTATTTGCAGAATCCATCAACTGTCATGACTGTGATACTTTGGGGTAGACAGTACAATTAATTGCAGCTTAGGCCATTTATCTATTTAGTGCTGTTAGTTAAGGTTCGTAATTGGGGTACATTCTTGACGATTAATGGTAAAAAGTCTTCCCAAATGACTTGAACAGTAATTTTAAACCTTCATTAAGACAAAATGTACAGTTTTTACGTGTTCTACGGGACAAGTAAAAAATTTATTGATTTTATTGAATCCTGTAACATATAAATTCTTTCCAAAAATAAACGGTAAAGGATAGTTATTTGAAACCTCTCAGCAATTGTAGGCCACCATATGCCATTGGGCAATGAGAAAAATCCATACCTTATAGGCGGCTATATACATGAGAAACAATCAGCATAATTAAAAACAAAAAAGTTAGCAACAAAATTATGATGAACATGAACCAATTATTCTACAGGTTTAAAGTTTATGTATTAATTTACCAAGACCATACACATATGATCAGACCATATGAGTTTATACGCATACGTGTATGGTTCAAATAATCGTATGGTCCAGAACATACAATGTATATGCAGAATGCACAGAAGTATAAATTATAAACTGTAAGCTTTTTGAATGATATATATATATGAATCTATTATATTTATGTAATTTAACATCATTGTATTTTATGATATCATTCTTTATTTTGTAGACACCATGGGAAAGAAAAGGAGGCCCCCTATGAGAGTCCTAGAGGATGTAGTCGAACCTAGAGCTAAAATTGTAAAAACTTCGCTGTGTTCCTGTACATTTATAAAACTAGCTTTAAAAACATTATGTTTAGTTATATTTTATTACACATTTTCCATTGGATTGACATTCTACAACCAGAGATTTATTCATGTAAGTTCTTTTAAAAAACAACACTCTATACAGAACCTTTAACAAACATGACAAAGATCCTTAAAATACTAGGTGTATTCTGGCATTTGACTTGGAGTTACAGTCATGACAGTTGCTGATGGAAAAATATGATTTATATTAACATGTTTACCTGGCATAGCCTTTTATCGTGTTTATGTAAATGTTTCATTTCCTATCGTTAATTATCCGTTTTTAGATGGTGAAGTTCCCTTGTCACCATCTTATGGTGTTTATATATCTCAACTTGTACGATTCGCTCGTGTATGTAACAATGTCTTAGATTTTAACGAGAGAAATTTATGTATTACTGAAAAATTATTACACCAGGGTTTTCGATATCACAAACTAGTCAAAACATTTACTAAATTTTATCATTGGTATAAAGACATCATTCGTAAATATAGCTCAACATGCAGACTTCTAATACGTTCAGGTATTTCACATCCAATTTTTTATGGTAATATTCTTTATAAAGCACAAAGGTGTCAGTATTCACCTCAGAAACTTACAAAACCTTTGAATAGACTTATTAAGAAGGGATATAATTACGATACTGTTGTCAAGTCATTAAAGATTGCATATTTTGGCGTTAATATTGAGTCACTGATAAGGTCTTTGCATCGGAACTAAACACATTTATTCTAAAAACAGTTGTTGGCATGACACAGGTTATGTTCTTCTCATATATGTTATGGTGGTATGATACTAAACCCCTAACGGGACGGATTGTGCCTGATGTTCATATGATGAAATCATAATCTTTCAGTCAGTTTAATTGAAGTCTGGAGCTGGCATGTCAGTTAACTGCTAGTAGTCTGTTGTTATTTATGTATTATTGTCATTTTGTTTATTTTCTTTGGTTACATCTTCTGACATCAGACTCGGATTTCTCTTGAACTGAATTTTAATGTGCGTATTGTTATGCGTTTACTTTACTACATTGGTTAGAGGTATAGGGGGAGGGTTGAGATCTCACAAAGATGTTTAACCCCGCCGCATTTTTGCGCCTGTCCCAAGTCAGGAGCCTCTGGCCTTTGTTAGTCTTGTATTATTTTAATTTTAGTTTCTTGTGTACAATTTGGAAATTAGTATGGCGTTCATTATCACTGGACTAGTATATATTTGTTTAGGGGCCAGCTGAAGGACGCCTCCGGGTGCGGGAATTTCTCGCTACATTGAAGACCTGCTGGTGACCCTCTGCTGTTTTTTATTTGGTCGGGTTGTTGTCTCTTTGACACATTCCCCATTTCCATTCTCAATTTTATATAATGTGTGTCGAAGAAAAAGAGAACCACAAGTTTAAAGATATTTTTTTAAAAGGATAAAGTCAAAGGTGATCTGTTATTGATAGCCCTTTGATATCTTGAAGGCAGAGAGAATATTTTTTTATATAAAAATTCACAATATTTGCGAGAATATATGATGCAGGGAATGTATTAAAAGTTGCCTTCTCATTTATATCAGTAAAAAATGATATTGCAACTCACACTTGATCTTTTTCAATACATATACTAGTATGCAGACAACATGATAATCTGTAGATATTCTTAGGCACTTGAAATTTGGCTCTGTTTATTCCTACAAATTTTTATACTCAAGATATTTTATGGTAAAAAATGTAATTATTTGATCTTCATGTATTATATGCTTGTAAAATGTATATTTCAGCATTTCAAAATTCCATTATCGTTAACAATGGCCCATCTAGTCATCAAATTCATACTGGCAGGATTATGTAGATGTTTAATACAAATGTGCACCAGTAAAGAGAGAGTCACTTTACCTTGGGACATGAATGTCAAGAAAGTTGCTCCTACAGGTATTCATCACATTTTCAAAATTTATTCATCTCAATCTGCATTCAAAATGTATATATTATTGTTTTAGAAAAAGATTTCAAATTTCTAAGTTACAGAACTTTGTTTGAAAATAATATTCCTGAAAGAAAGGGAAAAAAAGTTGTTGATACACAAGTTCCATATATTCCCCCTATCTTGGAACACCACCCTGAGGTATAGTATAAAGAGAAACATATCACACACTGTATATACCTATTAAGAAAACTCTGTTTCTGGTTGTATATGTTTAATACAGTAGTCAAATTTCACTTAGCATGGCTGAACACCAGATATTGTTGTTGATCCAAATAGATTGTTCACGGCTAAAGTAGTATAAATGGTAGAAATTCAGTATGCAGTCTGTTGGTGTAGGCTTACAGCATTTAATTAATGTACATAATTGCACAATCGTTAATTGATACCAGTGTATATATTTCTGTTGATAATAGGGTTTTTGTATTTTACAGGTATTGCCAGTATTCTGGATATAGCATTATCAAATTGGAGTTTTGAGTTTATAACTGTATCATTGTAAGTATACATCTCCAATTAAGTTGAGCACCTTATATTAGGATAGGAAACTGAAAGAGAATCTTTATGCATTGCCATATATATAAAATGATATGTTGCATTAAACTTAATAGAAGTAATATAACTCACATACATTCTAAAATGAAGACATGGCAAGTTTACAAATGCCAGTCAGTAGTATGGACACTGAGAAACATCAGCAATGCCAGAAAAGAAAACTAGGCAATTATAAACTCATGGGATTTGAGGTCGTCATTTATATGCCTTGTGAAAACCTAACTAAAAAAATATCTTTAGTTTTGTGAACATGTTTTAAATATCAGAATTCTAAAAGACTATGTTTTAATCAATTATAGTACATGTTAATTGTAATATGATTTTTTTCTGATGGGTAAAAGCTTTTTTAAGTATAAATTATTTAAAGTAAGTAAAACATCAGATCTGAGTAGAAATAGATAAAAACAAATGATTTTATGACTTTTATGTAAATACAGATAATTTATGCATATTTATTTATAGATATACAATGACCAAGTCAACAGCTGTAGTATTTATACTAGGATTTTCTTTGTGTTTTAGACTAGAAAAACCAGTAGGTATTTGTATTCATTAGGTAAATCTTG
Organism: Mytilus edulis; assembly: GCF_963676685.1. NCBI lineage: Eukaryota > Metazoa > Mollusca > Bivalvia > Mytilida > Mytilidae > Mytilus > Mytilus edulis. Next base: position 23,626,276 of record NC_092348.1, on the reverse strand, counting down.
CTTTTTTTGTGAAATGATTTTCAGGTGGCCTGTTATAAGATAGCAGCATATACTAATTCTTTGCTGAATAATAACTGTTATGAGTTTGTTTACATTTTAATACATAATATGTGGTCCTTGAGAGGTCTTATTCGTTTTTCATTGATTCAATTTTACCAAGTTTATCTTCATTTTTTACTGTAATTTGAAACACATATAACCTACACAAACACCAATTTAATATGGAATCATATAATATAAGAACAGTTTATTGATCTTTTAGACAAAATACTGTCAAAGAAAGACAACAGGTCAGGATATATCCAAGTATCTTAAAATCTCTGTGAATGCAATCTGTATTGAGCTGTTATACTATGAAATCTCCTGAATCACTAAAAATGTTGGCATGTTTAGATGTTTATAACAAAAGAACACAGAAAAAAATTACAATTGAAACTCTTAATCTAGTTAACAGTTAATATAAAAAAGAAGATGTGGTATGATTGCCAATGAGACAACTATCCACAAAAGACCAAAATGACACAGTCATTAACAACTATAGGTCACCGTACAGCGTTCAACAATGAGCAAAGCCCATACCGCATATAGTCAGCTATAAAAGGCCCCGATAAGTTAACCCCATTGTGTTTCAGCACCTGATGTTAAACATTTGTATTTAGCCTCAATTATCACTAAAACGAATGTTACATAATGTAAAATTTCAAATTATTTCAATGACAATACCATGTCAGCCTGTAATACTTGTGGACATAAACAAATGTAGATTTTGTTCTTTTTCAGAGATGGTCGTTAATATTTGTAGTATTATTTATAGCTGGTGGTCTGTTTATGTTCACTTTCCAATCAACACAATTTCAACTAGAGGGGTTCCTAATGGTTTTTGCTGCCTCCATTTTGTCTGGTCTCAGATGGACATTGGCACAAATAGTCACACAAAAACACGAAATAGGTAACAGACATTTTAATATAAGGTTTATTCAAACACTTCATTGGCTAATCACACATAGAAAAAGATAAAAAAAAAAAAAAAAATATGTACATTGACAATATCAATAAGTATCCTCATTCCTGATTAAGGTTAAAAGTTAAAAAAAAAAATAGTCTTTCATTATATGTACAACTTATTATAGTTTTCTATGACTTAAAGACATGAGTATTTTTGAGGTATGAATGCCAAAGAGTCTACAGTTCATCAAAATCCAAACAATGTGTATTTATGCAACCATAAGCCACCAACAATGAGCAAAACCAATACTGCACAGCCAGCCACAAAAGGATGATACATGACGAAATAGGAAACTTCTCAAATGAGAAAACCCATGAGTGATTTATAATATAACAATACAAAAAACAAACATGACAAATGTAATCAACCAGTTTACTACAGGTCCCAAACCTGGGACATGCACCCAAAAATGCAGGCTAGTGAGTATCCATCCCTGTCTTTACCTGCACATGTTATTTTTAGCAACAATATTACACATAAAGGTTCAAAACTGTATTGGTTTAATACATTTATTGTTTAAAGTAGTTCTAGGAATATGAGTTTTCAAATATAAGAATGTTTATATATATATGATTGTACTATATTTTTAGGTTTAAGCAATCCATTAGACATGATGTTCCATATACAGCCATGGATGATTGTTGGCTTGTTACCTTTATCTATAGCATTTGAAGGTTTGTGTTTTTATGTTGGAAATTTTGATTGTATTTTAGAATGTTCATTGTCATTTTTATAAAATTCTACATTATGAACTCCAATATATGACAATATAATGTCTTGTCATAAAACATCTAGAGAAAGTTCTTTAATTAGTTTACTTTTTATGCCCCACCTACAATGGTAGAAGGACATTATGTTTCTGGTCTGCTCATCCGTCTGTTCGTCCGTCTGTTTGTTCGTGCGTTCATTCGTCTGTCCATCCTTTCGTTTGTCCGTCTGTCCCAATTCAGGTTAAAGTTTTTGGTCAAAGTAGTTTTTGATGAAGCTGAAGTCCAATCAACTTGAAACTTATTACACATGTTCCTTATGATATGATCTATTTAATTTTAGAGCCAAATTAGACTTTTGACCCCAATTTCATGGTCCACTGAATATAGAAAATGAAAGTGGGAGTTTCAGGTTAAAGTTTTTGGTCAAGGTAGTTTTTGATGAAGCTGAAGTCCAATCAACTTGAAACTTAGTACACATGTTCCCTATGGTATGCTCTTTCTAATTTTAATGCCAAATTAGATTTTTTACCCAATTTCATGGTCCATTGAACATGGAAAATGATAGTGTGAGTGGGGCATCCGTGTACTTTGGACACATTCTTGTTATTTTCAAATTTAGTGACATAATGTGACCTCATAGTTTTTTCTTCACAATAAAAATTTTTAAAATACATATATGCCTGGCACTTAAATTGCACTTATTTTGCCAAAAAAATTAGCGGAAATCTTACAAGTCTTCTTAGAGACTATACAATTTATATTTTTTCTGATTCAACATATGTAAACATATTTTTCATTGTCTTCTGCTTTTATTTATCCTAGCTTATGACTGTCAGGGCCTCTTGTAAATATAAACAGCTTTTGTTTTACAGGAGAGTTACTAAGTGCAAAGGCAGATTTCTTTAGGTATTCAGATGTTTCTCTTGTGCTGAGAAATGCAGGATTAGTATTACTTGGAGCAGTTTTAGCCTTTTTCCTAGAATTCAGTGAATTTTTATTGTTAGCAAACACATCAAGTTTAACACTGTCTATAGCAGGAATATTTAAAGTAAGTGTAGATTATATCAAGTCAAGGATAAAAGTTCATATGTATTGTAAAGGATATGCATTACAGTTTACAGGTTTTTTTTCCTTTCTTAAAGAAGATAAACTTTTGAATTTGTATTTAATAAATTCTCTTGAATTTCTCTGACAGGACATGGAAAATAAATGTGACATGAATGGCATAGGCGAATCCAGGGGGGAAATTTGGTTGTTTATATTGGTATCACTGAAGCATGACTTTTTGGTTGTTTATATTGGTATCACTGAAGCATGACTTGGAGCAATAAATGGGATTCCAAGTTAAAGTTTTCATTTTCTCTAAGACATCAAATGGGGACACAGGCATTATTACAATACAATTTACATAACAGTACAGCAAAATGAAATGAATTATGAACTAGTAACATTGCTAAAATCTAGAAGACAATGCAGTATGATTGCCAATGAGATAACTCTTCTGAAGGCAAAATAGCTAGGTCACTGTATGGCAAGCTTCAAAAGGCACTGAAATGAAAAATGCAAACAATTCAAAAGAGAAAATTAACTGACTGATATATTTAGAAGAACAATAAGCGAAAAAAAACAAACAGGTTAATTTAGTATAGAGAATATACTTAATTAACCATGTTTATGATAATTGATGTATAGGAAATAAGAATAGCTAGTTTATTTTGGTTATTCATATGTGATGAATACACTTAACATTTTCTAATTATTTTCTTTTTCAGGAAATTTGTACATTGTATTTAGCAGCCACTGTGAATGGTGATAAAATGTCATTTTTAAATGGCCTTGGTCTTGTGGCTTGTTTAGCAGGGATCACATTACATGTTATTCTTAAAGCTGTTTATAGTAAGTACATTGTACAGGTATAAAATAGTTGTATGTCTTTACCTATTCCTTGTATCTGGACAATGTAATGTTCATTGTTGTTGGTTTTCATAAGTCTATTTTCTTGGAGTAGTTGATTTTTCTGTTTCTTGAAGTAGTTGATTTTTCTGTTTCTTGAAGTAGTTGATTTTTCTGTTTCTTGGAGTAGTTGATTTTTCTGTTTCTTGGAGTAGTTGATTTTTCTGTTTCTTGGAGTAGTTGATTTTTCTGTTTCTTGAAGTAGTTGATTTTTCTGTTTCTTGGAGTAGTTGATTTTTCTGTTTCTTGAAGTAGTTGATTTTTCTGTTTCTTGAAGTAGTTGATTTTTCTGTTTCTTGGAGTAGTTGATTTTTCTGTTTCTTGGAGTAGTTGATTTTTCTGTTTCTTGGAGTAGTTGATTTTTCTGTTTCTTGAAGTAGTTGATTTTTCTGTTTCTTGGAGTAGTTGTTTCTTGGAGTAGTTGATTTTTCTGTTTCTTGAAGTAGTTGATTTTTCTGTTTCTTGAAGTAGTTGATTTTTCTGTTTCTTGAAGTAGTTGATTTTTCTGTTTCTTGGAGTAGTTGATTTTTCTGTTTCTTGGAGTAGTTGATTTTTCTGTTTCTTGAAGTAGTTGATTTTTCTGTTTCTTGGAGTAGTTGTTTCTTGGAGTAGTTGATTTTTCTGTTTCTTGAAGTAGTTGATTTTTCTGTTTCTTGAAGTAGTTGATTTTTCTGTTTCTTGGAGTAGTTGATTTTTCTGTTTCTTGGAGTAGTTGATTTTTCTGTTTCTTCGAGTAGTTGATTTTTCTGTTTCTTGGAGTAGTTGATTTTTCTGTTTCTTGAAGTAGTTGATTTTTCTGTTTCTTGGAGTAGTTGATTTTTCTGTTTCTTGGAGTAGTTGATTTTTCTGTTTCTTGGAGTAGTTGATTTTTCTGTTTCTTGAAGTAGTTGATTTTTCTGTTTCTTCGAGTAGTTGATTTTTCTGTTTCTTGGAGTAGTTGATTTTTCTGTTTCTTGAAGTAGTTGATTTTTCTGTTTCTTGGAGTAGTTGTTTCTTGGAGTAGTCGATTTTTCTGTTTCTTGAAGTAGTTGATTTTTCTGTTTCTTGGAGTAGTTGATTTTTCTGTTTCTTGGAGTAGTTGATTTTTCTGTTTCTTGGAGTAGTTGATTTTTCTGTTTCTTGAAGTAGTTGATTTTTCTGTTTCTTGGAGTAGTTGATTTTTCTGTTTCTTGGAGTAGTTGATTTTTCTGTTTCTTGGAGTAGTTGATTTTTCTGTTTCTTGGAGTAGTTGATTTTTCTGTTTCTTGAAGTAGTTGATTTTTCTGTTTCTTGGAGTAGTTGATTTTTCTGTTTCTTGGAGTAGTTGATTTTTCTGTTTCTTGGAGTAGTTGATTTTTCTGTTTCTTGAAGTAGTTGATTTTTCTGTTTCTTGGAGTAGTTGTTTCTTGGAGTAGTTGATTTTTCTGTTTCTTGAAGTAGTTGATTTTTCTGTTTCTTGGAGTAGTTGATTTTTCTGTTTCTTGGAGTAGTTGATTTTTCTGTTTCTTGGAGTAGTTGATTTTTCTGTTTCTTCGAGTAGTTGATTTTTCTGTTTCTTGGAGTAGTTGATTTTTCTGTTTCTTGAAGTAGTTGATTTTTCTGTTTCTTGGAGTAGTTGTTTCTTGGAGTAGTCGATTTTTCTGTTTCTTGAAGTAGTTGATTTTTCTGTTTCTTGGAGTAGTTGATTTTTCTGTTTCTTGGAGTAGTTGATTTTTCTGTTTCTTGGAGTAGTTGATTTTTCTGTTTCTTGAAGTAGTTGATTTTTCTGTTTCTTGGAATAGTTGATTTTTCTGTGTTACTGTCTCATATATGTGGTTTTCAATATTTTTTATACAAGATTAAAGCACACTTCATCAAAAGTAAAAAGTTTAAAAATCAATTCCATGTAACTTCTTTTTTGAGGTTGATCAAAATTACATTGGATTTAAAAACTATAAATATTGTAGATATACAATCTTAAATCTAAACAAATGCTGATGCTGCATTTTATTTTGAATAATTAAATTATGTCATTTTTTTGCAAAACAATACACTTAAACTTACAAAATACTGTGAAAGTACTTTAATTCGTGGGTATCAATTTTCGTGGTTTGAGAAATATTTACATGTTCGTGGGTTTTTAAATTCATGGATTTTAGTTTTCTAAAAAAAATTTGGAAAATTGAAGCTTTAGAAACGAAGGTTACAAATTGTCTTGATTGAGGAAAATTGCAAAGTAAACATTGACCCGGTAAAATGGTAAATCGTAGTGACAACACTAATTAACCCTAGATAAAGTGATCAACAGATTTAAGACCATCAAAGGTGTTAATTAGGCCATAAACATGTCACCTAAAGAAAACAGTACACAAAAACAAATGCTATAAACGTATCTTAATGTAAAATAATTCTTATCAAAATTAAGCTCAGCATAAAATTATTATTTCCGATATGTACGAGAATTTTGAGGATATAAAATGAACACGGAAATCTGACTTTCATCGATCAAAAATATTTTTATGAGAATTAAAAGATCAAAAGTTGTACAGTTAATGTTCTGAAAGATTAAATGGGTATACTCCTTCATGGAGTTGTAGTTCATAGCGCGTTTGCCCTATGACTACTATATAGCATTTTCAGATTTGGCGTTATTCAATATATTCTCTAGATCATATCAGTAGTCAAACCTACATGGGATCTTTCCATGTCTTGATTTGGACAATGTTTGTTTTATTTCGTTGGACACTTTAATTCGTGGATAACGTCATCCACGAAAACCACGAAAATTGGTACCCCACGAATAAAAGTACTTTCACAGTACACTAAAAGTACTTCTCTGGACACTGTATAATGTGTGTAGAATATTTGTATTATGGTATATGTATTTATGAATATACTTCTTATATTTGTACAACAAATATCTGTTATCAGAATCATATTTTAGATATACTAACAAACAACCATCAACAAATAGCAAAACTCAAATTACATATTGAATAGATATAACACTTTGTAAATTAGTGCATAAGCTATGTATTCTTAGGGTTATAGCTCTGTAGTATCCACAGTACATATACAAAAGAAGATGTGGTATGATTGCCAATGAGACAACTCTCCACAAGAGACCAAATGACACAAAAATTAACAACTATATGTTAATGTACAACCTTCAACGATGAGCAAAGTCCATACCACATTGTCGGCTATAAAATGTATAATTATTTTCATCTGTTGTTTTAAACTTTTATTTCATTATTGTTACAGGAAAAACAGACACTAAAGAAATGTCACATGACTTGGAAATGTTAATACGGAACGGAGAAGCTAATGTAGACTCTGATGATGAAATAGATGTTTTTAATGCACGTACAGACAGATAGCACATGTTAACTGATTATTTTTATTTAATATTGTCTAAAATTATTGCAATTTGAGGTGCTATATGTTGTAAATTTAGTCTCAAATTGTAAATCTTTCAACAGTTATCAAAATTAACATGTTAAGATTACATTCTTTTTGTCATAACTGGAGTATTTGTCCACACAAGAGTTGTTTCCCTTATAACTGGAGTATTTGTCCACACAAGAGTTGTTTCCCTTAGGGTTTCCTCAATTTCAAAAGAATTTCAAGAGATATGTCCATTATACACCCACTTTCTGTAAAATGATTCCCCATTTTATTTCTGGTCACACAGTTTAACCACTTGCACTTGGTTATACATAGTCATTTCTTTATTTGCTGCACAAACATGTAAAAATAATTTTACTTTTACAAAGTTCAATGCACAACTCATAAGTTATTTGAGCGTTTATGGCAAATAAAGTATTTTTTCTGATAAACAAAGACATTAACTTTAACATACAGAACAACTAGCCCTTATTTTTTCATTGATTTCCCATAGTTACAAGAATTGTTTCTAACTTTATTAACTCCTGATGCCATTATATACAGTAATTTCGGGCCCTTTATAGCGTGTTGTTCTGTGTGAGCCAAGGCTCCGTGTTGAAGCCGTACATTGACCTATAGTGGTTTACTTTTTTAAAATTGTTATTTGGATGGAGAGTTGTCTCATTGGCACTCACACCACATCTTCCTATATCTATGTATTAGTAAATTTTTTCTATGTGTACAAACTGTTCACAAAAAGGAAAACATTTGGCAATTAATTTATGTGTAAAAAAAATATATAATATAAACAATAAGCATGGTAAAAACTTTTTAAAATTGATCACAAAAAGGAAAAAATACTTTCACATGTAATGTCACAAAATCCTTTTATAAATTAATTGCAATTGTTTCCTATCTTAATTGTTGTAGGACAATTTGAACGATAGCAAAACTTGCTAAAATGAGTGAAAATCTCAAATTAATTTAGTGTCTAGTTTAGTGGTCTTTTGTGTTGGATAGGTTTTATATTGAAAACAAATAATTATTGGGCTATAAGATAAAGGAGTAGGTCCGGTAAGGGCCGATTTAGACCTCACATTTCAGGTTCATCTAACGAAAGATTTTTGGACACTTTTTAAACACTTAAGTATCGATTTCAATTGATTCGATTAGTTTTTGTGAAAGATTTTAACTGATTTAGTCATTGCGATTCAAGCTTAAATATGAAAAATCTATCAAATATGCAAAAAAACATCCCTTTTCAAATGGTTTTTGTCAAAAATGAAAGTGGCCGCATCCGTGTTCATCCTCAACCTTTATATATGTTATGTATTATCATCAAATACAACTTATATTTCAATAATGAACATGAATGCGGCCACTTTCATTTAAGATGGAAACCATCTAAAATTATTTAAAATGCTGAAATTGTGAAGATTTCAGTAATATAGCATGACTTAATGCTGCTAGTTCCCAATATATGTGCATTGTTTTGTCAAAAACAGCCCATATGTATGTAGCAGAAGCATTATACTTTCCAATAAATAACTTAAAAATTGCATTTTCACAATTTTGTAAAACTGCTATATTTTGAGGCCAAAAAGTGGTCTTACTGAACCTACTCCTTTTGTAATATACTTGTGTAAAGATGTAGTTAAAGGATTATGCATAATTCTTGTATGTTAAGGGAAGAGGCATATGATTGAATAAATGGTTAAATATTGTAGACAACATTCCACTGAATGAGTCCTAATTTTAGGTGAATATGACATTGTGCAATGACAATAATTATGTATGCATCTTTGATAGGTGTTAAAAGAACCAATATCATTAAATATTTCATTTATTCAGCTCATTGTTTGTTACTGTAAGTTATTAATAATATTTGTACTTATATTTTTTGTTGTTTCATTGTATATTTTGTCTTGTCTAGTCCACCTATCATGTATAAGAAAATTGTCAAGGTTGTTGTTTATGCATGGTCTTGAAAGCCTTGCTCTTTTAGTAAAACTTTTCTGCTATTAGCAGGATTAGCAGATCTTAATCCTTGTAGACCTACTTGTATCTTAAACTTTCTCTGTTATTGCAAAGTTGAATGTACTTAAAATAAGAGGAACACATCTGCTAGAGTTTTTTTGCATAAAATAAAGTTTTGACCAACTAGATAAGATGAAAAATCCCTTTGAAAATTTTGTTAATCTGTGACAACCCTTTCCTTTTGATATCCAGTTGTATATCTATAGGTAGAAAAACCTCCATATTGAAACATGATGTCATGTCAATAAGATTAAAACATTCCTGTCATGATCAAAATTCTTTTCTAAAAAAGTATAAATTCAGATTTCTAAAACTTCCAATTATGAAGACTCATTTCTGATATGGTGCAGATACTGGTAGTAAATCAAACATTTCAATTTATGTACTTATAAATCTTGTGATAAACCAGATGTGTTATTTACATGCGGTATTTGTAAAGTACAAAGATCTGTAAGGTTTCACTGTATAATTCACAGATGATAGAGTGATAGGTGAGCCACATATGATAGAGTGATAGGTGATCCACATATGATAGAGTGATAGGTGATCCACAAATGATAGAGTGGTAGGTGAGCCACAGATAATAGAGTGGTAGGTGATCCACAAATGATAGAGTGATAGGTGAGCCACATATGATAGAGTGATAGGTGATCCACAAATGATAGAGTGATAGGTGGGCCACAGATGATAGAGTGGTAGGTGAGCCACATATGAATTGGTGGATACTGTTGATTCAGTTATTTTTGTGGTTACCAATTTTCATGGATTTAGGAAAACTTGCATTTTTCTTGGATCTTTGATTTGATGGTTTTGCCAAAGTCATCATACATTCCTATACAAAATAAGTTATTCCTTTTACATTGGAATTTGTGGTTCCTAGGCTATCATGAAATCCAAGATAATTGGTATCCAACAGATAATGAAGTAGGCTATTTATACTGCAACTAATTGTGTTTATTTCCTAAATATAGTAACACAGCTTTAGTTTGTGCAATGTCAATTTTCTCATGGATCACTTTTTCTACAATCAGAGAGAGGTTCATTCAGGGATGATACTAAGTTTGAAATTAAATTTACAATCTAGATAGCTATCAATGTATTAATTTAAGTTGCAGTATAGAAACGATATTAGGTAAATGTCTGAAAAATGTAAACTTTTTTGTATTCAGCACAAAACTTGGGCAATTTCTCAGTCTCATACAAAAAAGTTTATATTTTTAGACATTGACCTTATATTGTATATTTATTACTTTTCATGATATTGCACAAAACAATAAGAACTTTTCATAATCTTTTTTTAAATCATTATCTTTTTATAGTCTTTTTCAATGTCTCTAATCTCCTTGATTTTTTTTAATTTTATTGATGTAGATTGTGATTTATAAATATGCTTCAGGTGCCTTGGGATCAAGTAGTCATAATTCTCTAACTTTCACAAAATTTCATTAATTTATTGTGATATGCATTGCATGATACTATTATTGTTATAATAAACTATTGTTGAATATTATTTTGGTGTTTAATTCTAGAATTATAACTAGTATACAGGAATCAATTTGCAGAAAACAACCTTTGTGGTCTCTGGGTAGTATGTTCTCTCTCCTCAAGATACTCAAGTAAATGAGGTCATGGGTTCATTCCCGATAAGATTTAAACAAAAACTTAAAAAATTGTATTTGCAGCTTTTACTTATAGCATGCACCATTTATGAGTAACAGTGAAAATCCATTGGCTCAGAATCAGAATGTGTTTTGGTAGAGTCACATGTCTTCCGGTGGCTGGTTACCATAAGAACTAGCAAGCTGATAATTCAGTCAAGTACATAGCAGGGTTTATTTTCATATCCAATACACGTTTAATTCGTCACTGACCTTAAAACTAATCTGCAGCAAGGCTATTACTTACTGTTTTTGTCACTGAACTTAAAACAGCAATCTACAGCAAGGTTATTACTTAGTGTTTTTGTCACTGAACTTAAAACAGCAATTTGAGCAAGGCTATTACTTAGTGTTTTTGTCACTGAACTTTAAACAGCAATCTACAGCAAGGCTATTACTTAGTGTTTTTGTCACTGAACTTAAAACTGCAATCTGCAGCAAGGCTATTACTTAACCCCTTCCTGTTCCCATCGGTACTCTGGTACCGATGGGCTATATTTTTGGGCAACTAGCTTGCGTAAAGTATTGAATCTTTGACATTTGTTGACGTACAGATGTGGTTGATGGCTCAAATCAATCCCCTATATCACAGCTGGGTGATTCGTAGTGCCTAAAACCTCTTCAGAGTACAGTTTGGTATCAAATCGCCCCTAACGGACAACGTTTTCTCTTGTGAAAACCGTGTTTTTTTTTAAATTTTGAACACAATATTTCCGTAGAGTATTGGAACATATACTGTTGATTTTGGGGGCAATATAACTTTTTTTTATTAACTTCGCCGTGTATTTTTGAAGGAAACTATTCATAGTATGATTAAAACTTGTACGCAAGTCAAATAAGTGATTGCTAGTGTACCAAACGCAATCATTCACTTGAAATGCATTCTTAATTTGTGGTCAGTACTTTCCAAATTAATTGAAAAAAAGACAAAAACAGACAAAAAGTCATGAAATTTTTTTTCGAAGTTGAAATAGATGTAACAGAACATTGTTTCTGAAGTGCCTGGTTATGGTAAAGCCGAAAACACTTTTATTGAAATAAAGAAACCGGTAAGAGTTAAGAAAAAAATGGCAGACTAAAGTATGATATTATCCTATATTTGCTCAAAATGATGGGATTTATAACAATAATATGTTATATCGAGACTTAATTTCTAAACGAAAACTGACTGATTTTTTGTTTTCCCTACACTTCGTTAATGGAACAGTTAACTATGCTCTTCAACTTTGTATTTATTTGGCTTTTTAACTATTTTGATCTGAGCGTCACTGATGAGTCTTATGTAGACGAAACGCGCGTCTGGCGTATGAATTATAATCCTGGTACTTTTGATAACTATTAACTACTAAACTTTCAATATTTTAAACTGGAACTCCCGTGGTTCAGTGGGAAGCTGCACTAGCCCACAGCAGGTAGATTGCATGTTCGAACCTCAAAGCCGGAGGTGAAAAAATAATTTCCTATATTAAATGTAACTTAACTTAACTTTACTTTCAATTTCGAAAAGAGGGTCATGAATACATACAAAACTCAATTTAAAAACAATGTTTGTATGTTTTTAAATAATGTGTGTCCTAATTGCACCCCCCACTCTTAAAATTAAACATCATAGGCCCAAAACACCAAAGTAATCATTGGTAATTCATTGAAACTTTACTTTTAAAGTCAAAATTATATTTGCTGCTTGAATAAACATAATTTAACCTAAAATTTTTGTCAAGGATAAGATTTTTGACGAAAAAACGGCTGAACTCCGTTATTTTGCATATTGCGAGCATCAACGTTTGGAAGGCATACAGCACGTATTTTCTCAAACTATACCATAATGGTAACTTTCCTGTTTTTATCATTTTTAGGACATTGCTTTGACACCAAAACTATATCCTATTAGCCATTATAAAAGTCTCCAAACGACCATTTTCGCAAGATTTTTGTATTTTTTTACTTTTTTTCCGCAAGTCACGTGACTTTTGGACAGATAACACGTGACTTCAAAAGACAAAATTTCTGATATAATTATTTCTTTGAAATATTTAATCAATTATCTCTCAAATGGACCCAAAACCACCTTTGTGTAAGCTTCAGTGCGAATGCTATATACGATTGAACTTTGCTAGTGTCTTTCCATAAGTTTACGTCCAATTTGGCGGAACGTGAAAGGGTTAATGTTTTTGTCATTGAACTTTAAACAGCAATCTACAGCAAGGCTATTACTTAGTGTTTTTGTCACTGAACTTTAAACAGCAATCTACAGCAAGGCTATTACTTAGTGTTTTTGTCACTGAACTTAAAACTGCAATCTGCAGCAAGGCTATTACTTAGTGTTTTTGTCATTGAACTTAAAACAGCAATCTGGAGCAAGGCTATTACTTAGTGTTTTTGTCACTGAACTTAAAACAGGAATCTACAGCAAGGCTATTACTTAGTGTTTTTGTCACTGAACTTAAAACAGCAATTTGAGCAAGGCTATTACTTAGTGTTTTTGTCACTGAACTTAAAACAGCAATCTACAGCAAGGCTATACTTAATGTTTTTGTCACTGAACTTAAAACAGCAATCTGCAGCAAGGCTATTACTTAGTGTTTTTGTCACTGAACTTAAAACAGCAATCTACAGCCAGGCTATTACTTAGTGTTTTTGTCACTGAACTTAAAACAGGAATCTACAGCAAGGCTATTACTTAATGTTTTTGTCACTGAACTTAAAACAGCAATCTGCAGCAAGGCTATTTCTTAGAATTATTGTCTTTGAAATAAAACAGCAATCTGCAGCAAGGCTATTTCTTAGTGTTATTGTAACTGAACTTAAAACAGCAATCTGCAGCAAGGCTATTTCTTAGGGTTATTGTCTTTAAACTTACAACAGATATCTGCTACCATGATTTACTTCTTGTTATTGTCTATGAATTTAAAACAGCAATCTGCAGCAAGGTGAAATGGTTGCTCCCATAAAGTTGTGCTAAACACAATGTGTTAACTTATTACAGATTTTGACTACGGAGTAATAAGATGATTTACACATGGCATACAATTTTGTTGCAAGTCATTTCGACACATCTCGATAATTTTGAGTTTGAGTACTAAGTAAAATGACGAGAGTTTATTATATGGGGAGGACATGACAAGTTTTTACTTTCGAGTAATATAACGAGTACCACCAGGTGGGTGAGCAGGATATTCTCACACTGGCTTTTACAACAGATTAATGTGATGAATTTTTCTTAATCGAAATCTACAATATAGTATACTTTGAATGTTTACATGATATTTGAGAATGATTTTCGGATATTTTTTAATGATAATCTAGTGTGCAGCGCATAGAACAACAGCTGCAGCTCAGTAATTCTAGCATTAGTCGATTGTAGTGTGATTCGGATTTCAGTTGGGGTTACTATGAAAAAATCAATTCAAATTATCGGCATTGGAAATCCTAATAAAAATGTAATTCCATGATTGTGTTATGACACATGAGACTACTAACTATAACACAGGTCTCAGATGACATATATAAAAAGATTTTCACAATTATTTGCAGTAGTTAACAAATTTAATATAATAAATATTCAACAGATAAAACCATCACAAATTGTTTGATCAGTACCCTGCAGTCATATTACTGGCAAATATAAAAATATCTTTAAAGCTAAAAATTCGAATCATCTAACGTCATCGATTGACGGATAAACAATCAAACGCATACAGTCAGCAGTAGCCCCTTGGGCTATTGAGGCGAATTCATCCATCTTTTCGTATGCAGCTACATGATTATAATGTATGTTGCAAGTTTACAACTAAGATCAAGTTTTCACAAGAAAATGTATTTTTTTCCGAAACGAAAATGAAGTACTCAGTAAACATACTAGTACAGAACTTCTTCAACCGAGTTAAATATTGAACGAAACTTTTCTTCCATGTTGTATTCTGTCCTTGGTGCTAACGGGTTTTCCCATTGATTTACATCGTTAAACTGACCTATGTCCATTTCAGTATCAGGATAATTTTCTTCTAGTAACGAAACTTTTTCTTCTGGTGCGGACGATAAACTTGACGCACGCGTAAACGGTACTCTTTGTAAGATACTTTCAGTTTTATCTTTGGTTACTGCTTCAGAATTTGCAAATTTAGAAAAGTAAATATCATTGTGTAAACTAGAGAAGTAATCTTCAATCTTTTGTCCTTCTAATGCTGTAGATGTGTATAAATTTTGCATTGTTTTTGGAACATATCCATACATACTTTCAACATTATTTACGTCACTATGGGGTCTCTTAGGACGGTTATTGTCAATAAATAGACTAGGTACTTTCATGTGTGTGAAATTATCACTATGTTTATGTTCATATGGATCGAAAGATGATTGTTCACTGTCGCGAAGTGCTGGGGAATGTGGGTCTGTATTAAATATGTCCTGAATACGCCTTCTTTTGTTAGGAACATCATTTTGAGGTGGTTTCTCTGTGGGTTGTGTGGCCTCGTTTGCAGTAACGGATTGTGTATCTTGAAAATGTCCAGTATCGTCCAATAACTTCCGCCTTTGTAAAGTTACAACATTCCCTTTATTACGCCTCCTTTGTCTTTGTTTATTTTTAGATTGTCCAGAAGAAAATCTTCTCCGGGGAAAGCAAATCATGTTCCAGAAAGAAGACATATTATGCACTGCCTCTATGAGTAAATCCTGATTTTCACTGTCAATGTCTAACTTTCAGAATCTATATATCAGTTGCTCCGTGTTCAACCTATTAATAAAATATAACAAAAGTTTTAATAAAAAAACTGAAAGAAATAAAATCTTTAAAAAGGGTAAATAAAGATGTCATGCTATGTAATGATATATAAAATAACTTTTATGTTGTTGTATTTTCCTCTTTTTATCGCTGTCCCGCATACGTATATCGCACATTCCCCTTTCTTCATCATCAACTCTAAAAATGCGTAAAATATTTGCCACTGGACGTTTAAGTTGACATATTTATTCAATGACCTATGAATGTTTCTTTAGTTCTGCATGATAATTGATTTGTAGTTAGCTGTCGGGTATGTGTTACATAAAGGCAAAACGACGTTACGATATTAACTTTTTTCATAGAATATTTTTATGAACATATTAGTAGAAGTGTTTTCTGATACGGGCAAGCATACCACATCTTCTTATCTTTACAGTATGTCGATATTTGGAACCCATACAAAAATAAAACAATGCCAAAGAAATAAAAAGCGTCAAAAAATGATCAAAAACAAATTAAGTACAACAGAACTAATAAACAGCTGCGCCATGATCGCATGATACGCCCGATGTCTTCTGTGGAAGTTTTATGCAATAATCATAAATAGTTTCTGAGGAAGTTTTAAGCAATAACCATTTATTGTTTTTGAGACACTGCGGGACATGTGAAACCCCCCACCCTGTTTTTTTTTACAAATATCACTAAAATAAAATTTTGAATCGAACCAAAAAGTATACAGATCTTTAAATTAGTATAACAAAGAAGTGTGTACAGTTTCAAGCAATAATCATAAATTGTTTTTGAGATACGGCGCGACATGTAAAAAAAAACCTCCCCTTTTTTACAAAACACTCAATAACTCAAAAATAAAATTTTGAGTCATCACCAAAAAGTATACAGATCTTTAGATTAATATAACAAAGAAGTGTGTAAAGTTTTAAGCAATAATCATAAATCGTTTTTGAGATACGGCGCGACATGTAAAAAACCCCTCCCCCTTTTTTACAAAATACTCAATAACTTAAAAATGAAATTTTGAATCATCACCAAAAAGTATGCAGATCTTTAGATTAATATAACAAAAAAGTGTGTAAAGTTTTAAGCAATAATCACAAATCGTTTTTGAGATACGGCGCGACATGTAAAAAAAACCTCCCCCTTTTTTACAAAATACTCAAAAACTCAAAAATGAAATTTTGAATCATCACCAAAAAGTATACAGATATTAAGATTAATATAACTAAGAAGTATGTAAAGTTTTAAGCAATAATCAAGAAACGTTTTTGAGATACGGTGCGACATGTGAAAAAACACACACCCCTGTTTTAGTTACAAAGTGCCGTAACTCAAAAAGTTTAAATCTTATTTTCACCAAAAAGTGTACAGATCATTTGACCATCATAAGAAACAACTATATTAAGTTTCATGAATAAGTTGTTCTCAAGTTACGGTGCGACATGTTTACGCCGGACAGACGGACGGACAGACGGACAGACGGACGGTACGACGGACGGACGGACGGACGGACAGACGGACGGACACCGGACATTTGTATACCATAATACGTCCCGTCAAAATTTTGACGGGCGTATAAAAACCAAAAAGCCTATTGTATTTTATCACCATGCACTTTGTTCATTGAACCCGGTCTCCCCCTTAATTTATTAGACATAAGTATAACATTTTCTCATTCTTTATTTGTATCTATGTTATATTAATCCGCTTATTTACAAAAATGTGGTTATATTTTTTTTCTCATATTCGTAATATCTTTCAGAAAACGTAATGTCTATTCCACTTTGTTGAAAATAGATTACCGTATCTATGTAAAACTATAATATATATATATGATTTAGCATAAACCATGGCGACTGTGTGAATCGAATGCTCGTCTCATAATCACCCGTACTAAAAAAAAGTCAATTTAGTAATGCGACTTAGAAATTTTACTAGTGTGTGTTTTACACAACAACAAAAAAAAAAAGAATTCTGGCTTACCTAATTTTACCTGATGAAATCCGCCATTTTGATGCTGATTTCGCGAGACAAATATCATGATCAACAGAAACATTATCGGAAAAGTGTTGTGTTGAATTATTAATTACTTGGCGCTCAATATTTCATACATCAATACACAAAAGTTGACAATAAATTCTATTTTATATCAATAATGTAAATATTCTGGAAATGAATTACTGATTGAGTTAAACATACATACCTGATACCAGGTATTGAATACTAATACACTGATATACATGTTTATAGACTATATATTTATGAAAGATTTGATTCTTTTGTAGGCTCAAGGACTTTAGGATAAATAGACATTTAACTTTGAATATAAAGAAAAAATTACATAAAAATCCTTTCAAATATATTTGTATTTCTGATCGGCTCCTTAGGTCTATTTAATTGTATCAATTTTTAAGTGCTCCTTATAATTCAATGACCGTTATCATGACTTTTTTCGTGGATTCCAGGTTATTATAGTGAGCCTGCGAAGGAACCAAACTATACAAGAATTACAAAACAAATGTGGTTTGATCATTGTAATTGCAATTGAGACAACTCTCCACCAGAGACCAAAGACGTTTAAGTTTTAAAACAACTATTGGTCATCGTAAGGTCAACAAGCATACCGACACCGCTATACTCATAGCTAAAAGAGGCCCAGAAAATGACAAATGAACAATGATTCAAACGAGAAAACTACCGGCCTGATTTGTGTAGTAACAATACACGAAAAATAGATACGATATACAGCATCAACTTCCACTATATTACCCACAAACACACACACAACAGTTTCACTTTTCACACAAGCCCTACCTTATTTTGATAGTCATGTCATCAGTAAGGCTAGCGTATCTTGGCAGACTATAAAGAGTTATATATTATTGGTATAAAATCAGAAAAATGGGAGAAAACAATTCATTGTTGTTTTTACTTTCCGTCTTCATAATTTGTTAAAGACAGGTGAAAATAAAATATTCTAACTCATAAATTGAAATAAACTGAATGATGCCATGACGAAAAACGAAAAGACAAATAACAGTGCACGAAACATGCACTACATAGAAAACTAAACACTGAGCAGTCAGAACTTGTTTATTTACATCGATGTGAAGTTAAATTACTGTCCCATTAACTTTTTATAAATAAAAGGGGAACGGATACAAATCAAACGACACATGTCATCATAAGCTGACCTCGTACGGGTCAGCATACATAAGTTATCCTCAACATAAAACAAATACTCTGTAAACTTACCCAAATATGGAAAATTTGTGAATAAATTTATCAAAAAACTGAAATTACCCAAAACAAGGATTTGTTAGTAGTATACAAATACTTGCCCAAAACAAACTATAAATAGAAATAGAAATATAGCAAACTAAACCTTTGTCGTGTAGATTTACAAATAATTATAATATGTACTATGTTATTTTCATATACTATTACGGGGGCGTTTAACTACTATCCATTGGGGACTTGCGTGGACGGCTATGTTATTCACCTTTTTTTTTAATTTAAAACTGAATCAAAGAGTTTCACACATTTTTTCGATCTGCCCCCAAGGCTTATAGATCAAATGGAGTTTTAATTTATAGTTTTAAGAAAAATGTTACTGCTGCTTGATAACATTAGGTAATTTCGTGCGATAAAATTAAAATGAGATATTCAGTAAACTGCGATTTTTAACTTTATAGGTACATATATAATGAGAATTCTATAACTCATTCATCTTAAGTAATATAAATTATTTGTTGAACACGTATATAAATTTTGACTAATTTATCTATTCTGGTCCTAATTTAAGTACATGTATTTGTAAATATGAAATACCATTTTTTCAATGTTTACACGTACATCCCGTTATTCATTCATAGAAACTCTGAAGTGGTCAGTTATTTATCAATAGGAAAAAAAGAATATTTACCTATATTTTTGAAAATTAGCATGTACTGACTCACCTGAATTATACAAACGTCTGAATTTGCTCTCCTTTCTTAAATTTACAAATAATCAAAATGTCCTTCCAAGTAAACAGAATGTGTATCAAGATTTAGATTGTTGATATAATACAGCTATTTCTACACAGTATTTGTATTATGACGACATTTTTATTCATGGATATTTATTAAATGTCTCGAGGGTTTCGAATCTTTTTAATATATTCATTGATCCGTACCACACATAAAGAGGATTTAACTAGAAGTTATTTCGGTCAATAAAATTGTTTTTAACTTCACGGATCATGTTTCCTTTTTTTAAATTTATTTATATCACTTGTATATTGTGACGTCATATAACGGATTAACAATTTTCGGTGTTTTCGACCAATCGTACTAAACAAAAAGTATATATGACTTAATTTAAAGTTTCATCTCTTAATGCTTCAAGAACATAAACAACTGTGTGATATTAAGTTGATTAAAAATACAGTTAAATGATGAAGATTTATGTACATATATATCACCGTATTAAGTAATGGGTTTAAAAAAGAAAAAGTTAGTATAAGCATTTCACGAAACTCAAAGGACAATTTTACAGTATTTCAATATCTACTTGAATTACAGTATTGCAGATTCATATGGGTACAAATTCATTTCTTACCTGATCGTATCGTATCAGTCTGTCTGAATTTGTTGGTCTTCTTCCCTTTCTCCTCCTCTTTTTCTTCTTCCGTTATGGTTTTTTTTATCATACAAGAATTTCCTGGCTATCAAATAAAATTTCAAGTCGATATATAAAGTTAAACAAATTTGATAAACGCTCCAACAAAATGATTTAAAAGATGTTATAATATTTGTGGCCGGTGTTGACGCACATTTCCAAAAACTGACTATAAATTATATTTAAGAAGTACATAAAACGTAATAATTAACATGTTGCTAGGGATTAAGTCATTAATGTTGCTAGGGATTAAGTAATTAATGTTCATTGTCATCAATTTTCGTTGACACGTAGAATGGAAACGAAATCAATTATTAGATTAGTAAAAACATACATTTTTAAACCAAAAGACAATTAAATTGAAAACAAGTATGTTCTAGCCTTGATGATTTATATCGTAGAGAACGTACAATGATAATGGAATAATGTGCATAAAATTGCTTTATCTTTTCCAGATAGAATCAAGTGTAGATTCATCCTAATTTCTTATAAAATTGCTTTCTCTTTTCCAGATTGTAGATTCATCCTTATTTCTTAAAAAAATGCCTTCTCTTTTCCAGATAGAATCAAGTGTAGATTCATCCTTATTTCTTACAAAATTGCTTTCTCTTTTCCAGATAGAATCAAGTGTAGATTCATTCTTATTTCTTAAAAAATGCTTTCTCTTTTCAAGATAGAATCAAGTGTAGATTCATCCTTATTTCTTATAAAATTGCTTTCTCTTTTCCAAATAGAATCAAGTGTAGATTCACCCTTATCTCTTATTTTTTATAAGTTTATTATTCAACCAAGCAGGTTTTCGCTATAAAGGGAAAGGGATATCGAAAATGCAGGCGAACGAATTAATACTGCGCTAAAATGGGTTCTAGTATCTGCGCCAAATTTTTCCCTTTTAGTTAATTTTCTCTCTCGCGTAAATGTCCTGCACCAGAAAGATGATAGTCCAAATAATTGGTATGTTTTTCGTATGGTCATAATAACAATACATCGACATGGGTGTCGTAAGTTTGGTGTTAAATGCTCACCAAGAAACAGCAACAATTTGCGGTCTACAACGTGATGATTTATTTCGACGATTTTCACCTGGTACACCACTTTTAAAAACAATAAAACGATGTTACTGACCCCATCATTATTTTACGTCATTCAAACTGCTTTTTTTTGCCAACAACATATAGTTTTTTTTTCCAATTAAATCTTTGTATTTAAAATTTGCTGATTTTAAGACTAGTTTTAGAACGTTTTTCGCCGAATTGATATGCTTTCTATATATATATAAACAGATGTTTATCTATTTTAAAAGAACTGGATTAGTATTTCTTCAGAAAAAAAAAGAGATCATGAAATGTATTATTTTTCGATTTTCAGTTAAAGTTCAACAAGGCAAGTTGTATTTTAAATTTTTAGAAAATCTGCTAGTGTACCTACATTACACTTAACTTTTGCAATATTTTTACAGCAGGCAAAATTTGCATAGTCCTTAATTGTTTTGCAAAGAAATAACACAACATTTGACTCTGTGATCTTGAATTACATAGATCCCAATATTTTTGTTACTTTTTTTTTAATTTCCTTCCTCACAACACCAGTAATAGAAAGAAAATATATTAGTTTACATTGATTATTTAGTAATTATAACATTAACGGTACCAATTTTCCTGCACCAGATGCGCATTTCGACAATACATGTCTCTTCAGTGATGCTCGTGGCCAAAATATTTGAAATCCAAAGCTTATATAAAAGATGAAGAGCTATAATCCAAAAGGTCCAAAAAGTATAGCCAAATCCGTGAAAGGAATCAGAGCTTTGCATGAGGGAGATACATTCCTTAATTTATAATAGTTTATAACATTTTGTAACAGCAAATTTTAATAACACAAAAAAATCCGTATTTTCATGCCAGTACCGAAGTACTGCATGGTTACTGGGCTGGTGATACCCTCGGGGACTAACAGTCCACCAGCAGAGGCATCGACCCAGTGGTAGTTATAACATTAACGGTACCAATTTTCTGCACCAGTTGCGCATTTCGTTGTTAACATAGTTTATACGGCGAAATATCTACTTTTTGATATGGGACGTGCTCTGCCGTCCCTCGGCCCCAGCTTGTCTGGAAAAACAGCCGTTGCACATCAGAACAATCTGTGAAACGTGGAGACCTCTGAAGATCCTCGCCACGTAAAAAATAAGAGGTTAAACACTAGAAAATATCCTGTAATCATATAAACTTTATAAAGATTTGAAATCATCTAATCCTCCTATTAAAACTCTTTTGCATTTATTTGATCACTGTATACAGCCTATTGTAACTTATGGTTGTGAAAATTGGGGTGTTATTAACATTACTTCTAAAAGGAAAAATTTGTCCCTTTATGACATATTTAAAGATTGGGAGTTTGAGAAGCTAAATTTAAAATTTTGTAAGTATATTATTGGTGTTACAAAGATGTGCACAAATGTAGCAGTCCTGTCTGAATTGGGTAGATATCCTCTTTATATAAATTTGCTAACACATATGTTTATGTATTGGCATAGACTAGAGAATTCTCCATCTGATTTATTGAAAAATGCTTATGCTGAGTTAAAAATGATAGAAAGTAAAGGTCAAACCAGTTCCAATAATTCATGGCTCTCTAATATCATTTTCTACAGTGAAAAATTGGGTATTGACCTAAATATATGTAAAAATCTAGGAAAAAATAAATTTAAAAACTTATTGAAAAAACAGCTCAAATTAAATTTTCAAAATGATTGGGAGAAAATGCGAGATTTTTATTTACAGAATCAAGGCAAATTGGACACTTATTTTTCATTCAAAAAGTCATTTGACTATGAAAATTATTTAGATTTAAAGCACCCACAAAACATTTATTAACAAAATACAGACTTAGCAATCACTGTTTAAGAATAGAAACTGGCAGACATGAACGAATTACCAATGTATGTGGTAAATATGAAATATTACCTCGACATGAGAGGATATGTTTATATTGTAATACAAATGGTATTGAAAATGAAATGCACTTTCTTCTGGAATGCCCTATTTACAATAACCTCAGAAGAGATATCACTGAT
Source organism: Mytilus edulis (assembly GCF_963676685.1). Classification (NCBI taxonomy): domain Eukaryota; kingdom Metazoa; phylum Mollusca; class Bivalvia; order Mytilida; family Mytilidae; genus Mytilus; species Mytilus edulis. The sequence goes on along the minus strand of NC_092348.1, from coordinate 23,603,091 downwards.
TATATAAAAAAAATACCCCAGTTTAGATAGTTTAAATATAAATGATCTTTTTTCATGGATCATGATTAATGAAGATAGCAGATTTCTATCTATTTTATGTGCATACCTGGATAAGGCCTGCAACTAAGAAAATCAAAAAATTAGTTAGATACTCTAAAATATATCAAAATTATCTCCCCTTGACCACTGATCCTTTCTTCATGCATTTGAATTTCAATTATTATTTTATTTTTCTTTAATCACTCTGTCATGTTTATGTCATGTTGTAACTAATGTTATGCTCTTAATGGGCCCTTTAATTTGGAAAATAAAAAAAAAAATTGTATATTGTATATAAAGCATCAAAACAAATAAAAACATTGACAACAATAAGGCTTACCTCATCAGATGGATACATCTAACAAAAAACTATAATTATTTCAAGAAAATTATCAATGCATATGAGCATATGATATAAAAAAAAAAAAAAAGATGTGGTATGATTGCAAATGAGACATCTCTTCACAAGAGACCATGTGACACACAAATTAACAACTATAGGTCACTGTACGACCTTCAACAATGAGCAAAGCTCATACCGCATAGTTAGCTATAAAAGGTCCTGAAATGACAAATGTAGAACAATTCAAAGGAGAAAACTAACGGCCTAATTTATGTATAAAAAAAAAACAAAAAAACAAATATGTAACACTGCAACAAACGACAACCATTGAATTAAAGACTCCTGGCTTTGGACAGGCACATACATACAGAATGTGGCGAGGTTAAACATGTTAGCGGGACCCCAACCCTCCCCTTAACCTGGGACAGTGGTGTAACAGTACAACATAAGAACGAACAATACAAATCAGTTGAAAAAGGCTTAACTCATGAGATGGATACAAATAGAAATACATCTAGCAAAAACAGAGAGTGGACGTGACCGAGTACTTGTACATCCCATCAACAAAAAGATACTAAGTATAGATCTGAGAGTACTCGCAATTTCTGACAGCTAGTTCAAAGCCAATTACAACTAATAAAAAGTAATGCATCTGAAACTAAATTATCAATCATTACACATCCAGCATCCAATGGCACGGTAAACAACATCTCCGTAAAAATGAGGATGTGCTATCCCGTTTGAAATAAGTTTTCTACACGTAGAACCAAACTTCAAAACCAAATCTAGAATTTAGTAAAGATTTTAAAGGGAAATTCCGCGATTTTTTACTTATCATCTAATTATGTTCATCTTAACATAAAAAACACATTTGCAAAGTTTTAAATTTATATTCCTTCTAATAACGGAGAAAATCAAGTATTTGTAACTTTTTTGGTTGAATTCTCGAGTGGGTCGTGACGTATTAGCCCGATTTATTGAATTCTGGGAAAAAATAAAATCTGTTTAACTCTTATAGCTTATCGACAATATACGTAATTAAAAGCGCACAGCTGACGAATGGTCGAAGTTATAAACCACAATATAAGAATGAACGAAAGTGAATATGCATATATATACCGTTTTGTATTGATTGAATTAAACTCCTATAAAATTATCTCTAGTAAATGTTTTTGAATAAATTTAATTAATTATTGTTGAGATTTTTTTCATAAAATATTTATTGAACATTTTTACTGATATTGAACTGAAAATATTTCAGTTCTATTTACCGTTATTGTTTTGATAATCATTTCAATGCAACTAATGTGTGAGCAGAGTGTGTATATTATTTTGTAAAGGTCACTGTATATATCTCGGCTTGAGGTCAATTCGTTTACCTTGTAGCTATTTAGCCGCAGGTGTGAGTTCAAGCGTACACAGGTATAAATGTTGTTATTTGCCGGAAAGGATAAATAGAAAGGATTAGAGTATATGCTGTCTCTGTACCATTGTACTTTGGTTTACGAGAATAAAGATATATATGTCATGATGTTAATACACTAAGATTAAATACACGATGAGAATAAAGATACAATAATTAAATTGTGTAAATTAATTGAAAATAAAATTCAGATTCGTAATTCCGAAAGTGTATAAAAATAAAAGGAAACAATTTTTGATTACTTTCTTAGCGGCAATTGGCGTAAAGATTCAAATATGAAGCAAAAAATAGTAGTTTTAATCTTTAATAAAAACTAAATGCAATATTACCCAATTTGATATACCATTGTACATCTGTTTGATAGCATTGACTTTACCGGAATTTCTTAACTTGTATTCAAATCTGGCTGTGTTTAAATGCTAATAAAACTATTGCAATTTTAAAGTTTTTAATTGACAAAAAAATACAACATACAACATGCATAATTTTTTTTTAGTTTCTTTTTAACATTTTATTCTTACATAATTAAATTCATTTGACAATCATTTACACGAACTTTTTGTGAAAAGAATACTAATTATCTAAGCTAAGGCATTATATCTTTTGAGGATTTTTGAGGATTTTTTTTAAAATTCTATGGTTATAGTTGTGCAATGTTGAACATGATAGCCGTCATTAATCCAAATAAGTAATACAGTAGTTGTAATAAAAGTTATACTTTAGTCATGCATTACAGATATTGACGAATTTATAATAGTTCGTTCATACATCGTTGTTCATGAAACAATCATTATTAGTATACATGTAAGTTTCCTGACGTATAAGAGCCATTGAGGATGAGCTCCAGAGAAATCAGACTAGTTGCGTTTCGTTCGTTTGTTTGTTGGGAAAGGAGAGGAAATGCAACCGCTTGTACAGATAAACGACAGAATTACCATACAAGCATTTATAGTCAACACAATCAGAAAGAGTTCCCATCGTTAGACGGGGAATATGAAGGCTTCCAAGAATGAACAAGTGACATGTCTAATTCTGAACAGTTAGAGAACAGACTATCGACATCGAACGCTTGTTCTTGATATTTGAAACTGTATGCATATATATACGTATACCTTTATGATATAGTGATGAGTTCTGACAAAAACTAAATTCCTTCATGGTTATATCTTGCCATACGTTTATATTGGTTTGTAAGGTGATTACTCAAAATCGTTATTTGAAAATCCTGTTTGTGAGATGTAGATTCATTTCAATACAGAAATTTCGTCTATATATTTCACAAGTGTATAATACGGAGAAGCTCTGAAGGTTCATTACTCCCATTTTGTTTGGGTGTGAACCATCGATGTTTACAGCAATATCAAGGAATAAGGTGATGATGGTAGAAAGAACTATGGGCGTCATGTGGCAAATATTACATGCATATCGGACAATGAGTTGTCAATCTGTATGAAAAGTTTTCCAATACAACCATTTTATTGAGAAGGAATGTTTACATGCTATACTCTCGTACTAGTATTACAGGGTTCTTGTGGCGTTCACCTTAGACACACATCGTTTTAACGATGTTTAAAAAAAGACAGAACCAATTTAATGTCATATTTCCCTATTTTTTAAATATAACTAAAATTCTTTTATCTGACAAGAATATCCCTATTTAGCGAACAAGTAATTTATTCTTTTTTCGGTTATTGAATACCAAGAGAGAAAATAAATCCCGAAATTAATTTGAAACTTTGATACTCAAAAGTTTCCCAGCAAAATATTCACATCCCCTGGGGATAATTAGTGTTCGTCCAGTGGCATATATAACAATTGTGATGACGAATTCCTTCCTTTGTTTGAGAACAATCTTATTGAAATATAAATCTGTGATTTTCCTAGGTCCACAGCTTCAATGAACCAAAGCAAAAGTTATACATCGACCTGTATTTAAATCAAATTGGTTCTCTTCTTCTTTTGGTATACAACTGTAGTCTATCGACATTCGATGATTACATACTGTTGGCATACGTTGGCTAGTCTATTTACAACACTTTTACCCCTATTTATTCAAAATATATGTTTTTTTCTTATGTTCAATGTATACACGTATATATTTTAAATTGCGCTATAGTTCCGTAACTTTATATCCAGTCGTATAAACGAATCGTCGGCAAGTGCGTACATTTTTTTAAATCAATATTTCTGGTCTGTTCCAATCTGTCCTTCACTATTGACAATGACTATATATTACATTTTCCCAAATTCACCCTTGGAAAAAATATTTAAATAGATTTTAATTTCATCAAATCTTATTTTTTGGGTATTATTTATATATTATGAATTATATTCTTTACACCAGAAATGTTATTTATAAACAAGCGTATGAGTTTAGTAATGACAAGTAAGACAGAGTTGTATATTATACATCTGATAGTTCAAAATGGAAAGTTATAAGTTATAAGTTATCAGCCGTGTACACTGATCAATACCTGCAGAAGTGAAACGATGCATGAACTTGCAAGCCCGACAGGAAATCGCTTGAATACCTGGACGTGTCACCTCACACCCCTCACAATACCTTTGGAAGTAATACCTTTAGCCATGCTGGTGATCAGATAAGGGAAGATCAAAATTTAATTTGAAAAAAGTTTATTACTTTAAAGAATTATGAACAAATTAGATTTTCGAAAACAATTTTCACGGAACACTTATTTATGATTTCAACTTTGACTTTTCACCTAATTCCAATATCAACAGTTTAAAAACAACAGACCATGGTAATTTAAAAAAAGTAAGAATATTTTCCGTATCAAGTTAGTTAGTCGTATTAAACAACCGTACGATTGACAAGATATCGACACGCAATTACGACTACATCGGTTACTGTAGTTTTGTTTCTTTGTGGTTTATAGACATATCGTTTTTATTCATCGGGAAAGAAGACAAGATGGCGGATCTCGGAGAATTGATACTCTAAATTTAAAATCGATGGTGATCGCTTATCTAGCGGAATAAAACTTTAATATCGATGAATTTGAACATTTTTATACAGAATGAACATAATATCAATTTTTGATTTTTTTGCGAAGTTTCCCTTTAAGTGATTTGTGGTAACGAAATCCCTGACTTAATAATTTACCAATAATACCTAGATTTCGTTCATTAAAATCAAAAACTTTACAACAGACATGGGCGTAGCCGAGGTGTTGTGATATACAAACACCGTAAGATAGTGCCAAAGGAACATCACCATCAAAAAAAGGAAAATTAACAATAAGGAACGAAGTATGGAAAGCAAAACAAATACTTTTAAAATTATCAGTACATATGAGCATATAAATATCGAAAATAGATCAATATTTTTCGCTTGGGTTTGGATGACTTTTAGATAAAACGACCATCAACTCAATTAAATCAACAAAGCACTAAAATAACCTTTAATATTAAACTTTTTGGGGCAATTTTATCAAGTGAGATGTAAATATTTCTGTACTTAACTTTTAAATTTCACTTATTTTTTTTTTCATGTTAAGAATTCAATATCCTTATAAATGCATCAATATCCCATATCCCATTTACTTTTAGGACAAATATCCCATATCCCTAAAATTAAAATGGCAAATATCCCGTATCCCAATATGGATATAAAGTACTAAATGGTGGCCCCATTGCCGGCAATGCTATTTTTAGCAATTATCTCCTTAAAAGGCGCTTTTAATAAACTAATTATGGAAAACTGCTGTTGTCTAATTGAAGCTCGATATCTATTTGCGATTTTACCGCACTCAAATATATATGGTCCCATGGCTTTTCTTGGTGAATTTTGGGGTTTTTCACGATACTTGACGATTTCGCAGAAAAATTTCCCTAATTTTGAGCAACATAAAAAAAATATTTCCGGCCCTTCATACTATACATTTAAGGAAAAATTTGTGCTTGCATGAAACTTCATTCACAATGCTTTCCAGAAGAAAAATATATAAAAGATATAACAACCAATCACAGAGAGCCATCTATTTTTATCTCTATGTCATGTTCCCTTCATAAAATGGTCTAAAATGATGTAATTTTATTTGGTACATTGTAACCATATACCCTCATAGATTGTATTGTATTATATGTCTCTAAACAAAGAAACAGAACAAGTTTGGGATTTTAACACTACACTTGGCCGGCAAATTTGAAGCGGAATACTATATACTACAGCAATATCCAATCACATCAGAGACTTGTATCCCATAAATCGAGAACCAATTTAAATGTGTGATAATTGAGACAATCACAAACAAAATGAGAATTGTCTCTACATTTTCACACCACAAAAATGGAACAGAATAAACAATGGCAATTAACGGCCGGCAGTTACAAACTTGTTGTATCAAGGATTTGTATAGTAAGACTATACAAATCCTTGGTTGTATAAAAAAAAATTATAAAAAAAAACATGATTTTTTGCCTTAAGGTAAATCATTTGTACCGGAAATATAATGACAAGTATATAATAAGTGGCACACTAATTGGTGAATCGATTATATTTTTTTGGAATCTAAATTATTTGAAAAACTTATTTCTTTTTGGGACTTGACAGGTCCGCGTTCAGTATTTTAGGGTCTCACTAATTAGCGACAACAAGCGTCAAGAAGCGACAACAAGCGTCAACAAGCGACAAGAAGCGACAACAAGAATTATTTTAGCGACAACAAGCGACAAGAAGACTATTTAGCGACAAGAAAACATTTTTTTTTTTATTAGATTATTAGAAATTTGTATTTAATGTTTTTTTTAAATATACGAGCAGATATGTCTAATTAAAATGTTTTATTATATATATATAGATAGACCGTCGAAGAAATGAAACATTTGTGAGGAAGAAAGAGATTGTGAACATTCACATTTCAATTTTCTTTTCCTCCTGTTTGATTTCAGTTCTTTGTATTTCACAATTTGTGTCAATATTTTCAGGACAATGATGCACATTGAAATAATTCATTTTGCGAGCTTAATATATATTGCACGAACAGAGTTTTAAAAAACAAATTATAAGATAAATAATATGCTCTAAAACACAAAGAAAAGTAATCTCATAATACAATAATTAAACGTAATACTGGCTGTTATTCATAATAGATGATAAAATATTATGTAAATAATGTTTCATTTTTTTCTATCAATTTTAACTTTCTTGTCGCTAAAATTATTTTCTTTTGCATATTCTTTTAATATTTATTGCAATAATTAATGTTAATTAAAAAAAAAATGTTTTCTTGTCGCTAAATAGTTTCTTGTCGCTTGTTGTCGCTAAAATAATTCTTGTTGTCGCTTCTTGTCGCTTGTTGACGCTTGTTGTCGCTAAAATTCTTGTTGTCGCTAATTAGTGAGACCGGTATTTTAGCATACCCTTAATAAAACTGGTATCCTGTCTTCATAATATTTACCAGTCACAACCTTGCCAATGTGAAATTATAAAAATATCCTCTGTAACAACTCACTTATTGCAACTAAGGTACTTTAAACATAAATAGTTGTTATCCTTTATGAGGGTGGTAAAGGGGGGTACTGAACACGGAAACACGTGAAATAAAAATCGCAAAAACGTTGCACGAAAAATAAAAATCGGTAAAAACGAAGCTCGAGGAATAAAATCGTAAATATTAAGGAAAAAAGTACCAGAAGTTATTACTTAGTCGTACTTGGAGATCACACAGCCTTGTTTAATGGACATAGAGACCTTGCAGTCAACTTTATGCGTCCGCTACTTGCATCTTATTTGAAAAAAATATATATCATTGATAGTAATTTGATCAGTTTATAGACTTCATTGATACCATACATATTGTATGGTAGTATTGTAACTTACATCAACTACTCTTAAATTACACAAATTTCAGAATGTATGATAACGCACACTGACTTTTAAACAAATGCGGGACATGCACGAGAAATTAAGTGCACAGACACGAAACACGGAAAATAAATAAGGGGAAACACGAAGCACGCAAATCGAGCCAAACACGAGAAAACTTAAACATGTTAAATAAATTGTGAAAACACGAAAATACGGGAAACAAAAAGGTTGAAAAATGTTGCACGAAAATAACCCTTTACCATGCACCCTTCTTTATGATTGAGGGACAAGACAGGAAATCTCATATTAATAATAATAATAATAATAATATAATAATAATTCTTTATTTAAAGAGGGTTACACAGTTAGCTATAAAGCTAATCTTCCCTAATAATAATCTTCCTAAAATAAACATATTTACTGTTTAACGCAGCGTGGCCGGGTACAAGTCAAATCGGCACCTGGTTAAATCGGCACCCATTTTAACTGTTTAAATCAATTGGGTATCCAATAATATTTGATATAATATATGGGACTGGGACTATTATGCTAAGTTAGTTAAGTGCTGTCCGTCACTGTTGTTTTTTCTATGGTCGGGTTGTTGTCTCTTTGACACATTCCCCATTTCCATTCTCAATTTTATAGCATAATAGTCCCAGATATATATAAATAATTCTAAAAATGTATAAATCCAATCATGATCTATTTTGGTTGTTGGATTTTATCATGCATTACATGTTTTAAAAAAGCATCAAGCAGTTAAAATACAAAAGTTAATTATTTAAGGTTTTCACTTTTGTCTTAAGAAGTGTCAACTTGACACTATAATCTCTCTGTAATTTCAAACACCCTGGTAATTTTATGTCACTTTTGTATAAAACTCATTAGTACATTTGTATTTATGATGTGGCACTGCAGAGAAAAATAAATAAATAAATAATTAATTAACAAACAAAAAACAAAAAAAAACAAAAAATCCCTAAGGATTTTTGTGCTTTTTGCTCAACAGTGTCTATGTGTTTATTGAAATTACATTTTTCATCTAAAGTAAGGCCTAAAATTTTGGGGTTTGGATTGTATTTTAATTCCTTTCCTTGTAACATTATCGTGATGTCCTCTTTTGTCATACCATTTCTGGAAAATACACAAAATTCTGTTTTTTCTATACTGAGGTTTATTCTCCATTTTGTTGACCATTCATGGATAGAGTTAATATCTTTTTGTAACTCCTTCACTAATTCATGTTTGTCTTTGCCTGTTTTCCAGATTGTCCCATCATCAGCGAATTTACATTTGTTAGAGGAAATTTTATCAAAAATATCAATAATAAAGATGTTGAAAAGTAAAGGGGATATTACTGATTCTTGTGGAAGCCCAATTTGAGTTTTAAACCATTGCCCCTGATGCTTATTTATATTAAATCTTGCTTCTCTGTCTTTTAAAAAATTCTCTATCCATTTCCAGATTTTACCTTTAATTCCATATCCATGTAGTTTTGTTAAAAGTCCTTCTCTCCAAACACTATCATAGACTTTTTCTAGGTCAATCATTAATGCAATAGTACCTTCATCTTTGTTAAATCCATTAAAGATGTTTTGAACAAATGACAATAAAGCATTGTCGGCGGAGCGGAAATGTCTAAAACCTTTTTGTTCTTTATCTAATATAAATTTTGACTCTACATAACCTTCTAACCTTGATGTTACTATTCTCTCCATTAGTTTACCTAGTATGCTTGTTAAGCTAATTGGACGATATGATGACGGATTATTGTAGTTTGGTTTACCAATCTTTTTGATGAACTTGACATTTGCTTGTTTCCATGATTTTTTGATAAATTTTCTTTTCAATTAATTAATAACTTTAATCAAGTACGTAGTTAATATTTTTGTTTTAACTCAACAGTAAACAGGTAGAGTTATTGATGTTTTATTCTTCAGGGACTCTATCGAGATGATTCACACAGGCGTTGGTTCACCATACACAGTCTGGGGACTTACTTAAATAAGTGATTTTTAAATCACTTATTTAAGTAGCAGATTTGAAGTTTTGTCACAAATTGTGATTTTGCAGGTTTACCAAAATTTTAAACATAAAGCATGCATAGGTTTAAATAATATCTTTTCATTAGTAAAATTGAAAAAAAAATAACTTTTTGCTTCTTTTAAGTAGCAAGGTTTATGCCTTTAATGCTATCATTTAGCTGCAAATTCTATTTTAGTTGAAAAAATGCTATCATAATTGCTTTACATAATGAACTGATACTTTCTTAACAGATTTTTCCCAGCAGTGGGAGTATTTTTCCTGTGAAGTTTAAGGTTTCATCTTTCAGATTATGTAATAAAATTCTACTGTTCGCAATAAATTTGTTTAAGATGGTGCCAAAACTGTGAAAGTTTCAGAATTTGAGATCTGTAGATTATTTCTTATAGTAACTTACTATTTGCAGGTAATCGTAGTCAGTGCCTATAAAAAAAAATAGATGGGGAAACATTTCTTACACATGGAATATGTATGGCTGCTAGTTAGTTCATATTGGGTCTGCAGCAAAATGCAAAATACTCTAGCTATATACATAATGATACCTGTATAAATAATACAGTAATATATGTACTTTTTAAAACATCTGAAAAACTATTAGGCTACTTTTTTGGTGGAAGAAGACTTCAAGTCTTCTGAAGACCTATGGTGCCGACTTTAAAATCATTGAACCTTCGTATGCCGCATCAGTTTCTGTGCATTACAATTTCATAACAACTTCAGATTCTTGACACCGATTTTTACACATGATTAAGCATCTGGATCATTTAATTTGTAAATTAGGACATGTAGGATAGAAAAACAAACACTATCAAAAATATGTACCCTTTTATTTATGAAAATTATTAGATTTCAGCTCATCTACATGAACGTTGTTTGTTTACTTGTAACCAGATGTTTTTAATGTAGATATTTGTAGTACGCATAAGTGAATTTGGTATCGGGTTGACTCACCCTGTTTACATGTTCGCCCTTGGTCTGTTCTTCCTGAGTTCTTTCGACCATATAGTACGTTCGCCCTGTGCTCATTCTCTTCACTCTTATCAAGTACGTTTTATAATACGTCCTTGCATTTATTAAAAAAATTTGATATTAAGGGTATCGTTAAAAAAAACCTAAAACACAATTTACTGAAAATCATCTGTTCCTTATTTTGTTCCCAAGTTAAAGTATTATATGTATTATAATCTCATTAAGTACGTCATAATTTTATGAATGTTCTCAACTCTGAAAAATAATAGACAATCAAATACAAAAGTTAGATATTTTTCCCCAAATTTGCTTCTGCTTTCAATGATGCACAATATCTTGTTTATTTGTGTTATGGAGCTTCTGTCTCATAATCTCATTGGGGGTATATTCAACACCTCTTTTTATTCATTAAACATATTATGTTTATTGACCCTAAAGAACAAAACTTGACCTTGACCATTCCAGTGGTGCTCCATTTGAAGCTTGTCATGATGATTTTAGGGAAATACAATATCTTTTCTTTCATTACATGAACATGTATGTATTTTCTTGTTTTAGGTAGAACATATAAAAAGAAGATATGGTATAATACTGCAACCAATATGTCTGTGTCCCTGTTACAATGTATGAACAGATTGGGACCATTTCGATGGTGTGGCTACAATGGAAAACTAGTCCAAACATTGGTAAGTAAGGTTTATATTTTGCTTTTGTATTTATCTACAATTTACTGGTAAGGTGTTTCATTCACAGCATACACACATGAACCTGAGTCTATGGTGTTTGATACACAACACACATATATATAACTAAATGTATGCTAACCTGTAGTTGTTAATGTCTGTGTCATTTTGGTCTCTTGTTGACAGTTGTCTCATTGGTAATAATACTACATCTTCTTTTTTATAATTATATATATAAGCTGTTCACAACAGCAAATTAACATCTACCTGAATCTAAGCTGTTTCATCCACAGCACAAACTTGAACCTGAATCTCTAACTGAATTACCCATAGCACACAAACATGAACCTGAATATGTTTCTTCCCTATAGCACACAATCATGAACATCAATCTAAGATGGGTTGACTACAGCACAAAACATGAACCTGAATCTCTGGCAGTTGTCTCTGAATATTTTTCACCTATAAAAGTCTTTAGGTAAAATAAATTCAGAGACCAACTACATTTTGTACCTGTGAGACCTAAATCTATTTTTAAAAGTTGTTTCATCTGCAGCACACAAACATGAACTTGAACCTCAAGCCTTTTCATTCACAGCATGCACAGCATGCACCCAAACATGAACCTTAATTTTAGGTATTTCATTCAGAGTGCACAAACTTGAAACTGAATCTCAACCTTCTTCATTCACAGAACTAAAACATGACTTAAGAGTTTCAATCACAGCACAGTAATTTGAAGCTACATATGTTAATATAAGGTGTTCCGTTCATAGCACACAAACTTGAACTTGAAGCTGAGGCATTTAATTTACAGTGCAGAATCTTGAACCTGAATCAAAGGTGTTTCCCCCACAACACACATGCATGAATCTTAATTAATCTGATTCTTCTAGAGCACATCAACATGAACCTTAATGTAAGCTGATTCGTCCACAGCACATCAACATTAATTTGAATCATACACAAATTTATTACCTGAAAGATTTGACTGCATATTAATACCTGCCAACAGTGATATATATAATATTCTCTAATTCTATGGAAATTTATCCCTTTCCGAACTCGTTGTATGAAAAAATTTAATCAACGTGTGGTTGCCTGTGATCTCAAAAGATCATTTGATGATTTTGAGGGTCATAACTTTTTTGATAACCTGGACTGGGTTGCACAAACGTCTATTAAGTTAATAGACTATTAACTTCTAATAGACTATTAAATATCTAATTGACAATTAGTTAATAGAGTGATTTAATAGCGTTGCAAGAATCACTTTTAAGGATACTATTAACTAATAGACAATTAAGTGACTATTAACATTTTAATAGTCAATTAAGCTCCATTTAATTCTGCGAGTTTCATCATTTTTTCACAACATCATTACGATTTTCATCGTTTTCACGACGTCATCATGATTTTCACGATTTTCATCAATTTTCCATGACGTCAACACGATTTCAGCGATTTTCATCAATTTTTCATGACGTCAACACAATTTCAGCGATTTCAGCATTTTTCAACGGGGTTGTGTTCAACATCGAAGCAGCTAAATAATGCTACATAGTGCTACGTAGATTTATGACTATTGAACGTGTAGCTAGCCTAGCTGCTATTGATATCTACGTAGCTGCTAGGCTAGCTACACGTTCAATAGTCATACATCTACGTAGTCGCTAATATATTGAACGCAACCCTGGGTCTACTTTCAATTGACACCAAAACATGTCCAATTCCAAATACAAGAAATTGCATATGTTGTATTGAAAAAGATAGAAAAGTCTCGAAAAACGAGGGGAATAGGGGAATAAAAAAGCATTAGTCTTAAATTCCATTATCTTACTAATTTAAATGTAAAGTTTATAGTCGACGTCTACAAAAGAAAATTGACAACTGCAGCCTGCTATATTTATATCTTCCATTTTGAGAGTCTGACTCAATCTAAGTCGATTTTTCACTTTGTTTATGGAAGGTTGGGAACTCGAATAAATTACTATAGTATTTGGCACAATCGTGGTAAAATCAGAAATTTTTAATCTCCCATGAAAACAAGATACAATAAATTGCTTGTGTTGCCATTGCAAGGGATTGAAAATTCTCGGAAAAAATACACGAGGGAAGAAATTAAGTATCATAAATCGGGGCAGCCCCGTTATTCAGATGTCCCATTAGTCCGACACCACATTGGTGCGACAACCCAATAGTCCGACGTCCCATTAGTCCGACACCCCATGATAGTCCAATACCCCAAATAGTCTGACATGGAATAATTCAACAACTTTTTTAAATAAATAATTTTGATTTCAAAAGAATAATCCCATCAGTTAAACCTACATTCCTCCTGATAGTCCTAAAAACAAGTGAAACTGTGAGCTTCTGCTCACTGATGATACCCCCGTCCAAATATGCATTTGCTATCAGGTGTAAAAATGATACAAGTGTTCGTTAAACAGGAAGTTGTCGAGTGATGTATCTGAAAACGCCTCACACAGTATAGCTGACTTATATCAAGCCTGAAACCAAGCCAAATTTCAGAAATCCTGGTAGTGTAGTTCCTGAGAAAAATGTGACGAAAAATATTCATGGGACGGACGAACTAACTGACAGACTGACGGACGGACTGACGGACGGACTGACGGAAGGACAGACAGAGGTAAAACAGTATACCCTCTTTTTTCAAAGCGGGGGTATAATAATAATACAAGTAACATATCATAAAGTACTTACAATATTTCAATTGTCCAGTGGCAAATATTTTTGACATGCATGTTCAGGCCGAGAACAATCATTTGACAGTAAAAAAAAAATAGATAGGACCTGTAATAGTTGCCATCCGGCATGAAAAAAGGTCAATGACACTTGAACTGCCACTAGACAATGAAAGTACATACTAGTATTGAATAGGAAACGCCGGGAATTTTGCTTGCAGCAGGCTCAGATAATTTATCACGGTTGATCGGTAGATATGTATTAGTGAAAGTGGTCGGATATATTCACCCCTAAAAATAAAGAATGAATGAGACACGGTGTAGCGAACATTTTGTCAAACTAAACAAAACTTTGTGAAGCTTTATCGAATAACTAACATGACGATACACAGCTATGTATCTCTCCCAACGCAGAGAAATTAAAAAGTTAAGGTTCTAGTTAGGTTTTACCGCTTAGACGATTGTATGCGAGATGCCTAGTTTAGTGTACAGAATTATTTTGAGATGAACATTAATAGTTTAGTTAGTCTATATATACAACAATGTTTATACACTACTTAATTGAAGAGTTAGTTAATACGCGGTACGTTGAACTATAAAGACTGTGGTAAACCAAATAGAACTGTATAAAGTTTGCCGCGTTCTCTGTGAGGAATCTGTAAGAATAAGTTTACAAGAGCAAAAAAATGCTCGTAAATCGGAATAGTGAAAACTGGCACCTTCCATTGTGAGTGTCAAAAGGGGTGGTGTTGGTTGCTAGAGTAATTTTCGTGTCGCATGTTTGCATGTGTGGTTTAACACTATATACATGTAAGGTAGGGGGAATCTGCATTCAAAATATTTTTTTTCATCTGCTTGACCAGAAATATTTTTTTCCATCAAATTGGGGATCAGAATATTTTTTTTAGGAAAAAACCATAACCCCCTTGAAGTTAAATGGTCGTTCCCTGATTACGTGAACATTTTTCTTTATGAAGAGAGACTGCACTGCCGATGACATTTCTTTTTTTAGTAGAATGTGTTCCCATTTTCTTATACCAAAACTTGCAAAGTTTTCAGTTTCTTTATATGCATATGGTCATGGTACTTCTTTGATAGTTATACCCGATAGGTGGCATGCTAAAATCTGTTTCTGTGATATTAGAACGAATAGTTCAAATACCATGTCAACAATTATTCTATCAAAGGGTGTCTGCCTTGGGGAGGAGGGGGTCTTTCATATCTGTATTCTTTAAAATGTTTGCCATTTTCTCTATTTTTTATACTTTTGCCCATTATTTTAGGACCTCATTCTTCTCTATTCTTTAACCCACCCCCCATCATTATTCTCTATTCTGTAAATCCACATCAACACCCTCATGAAGTATATTTTCTATAACTGCAGTTATTAACCTTTGTCGGCCTATTGGGGTGTCGGAACAGTGGGGTGTCGGAATATCTAGGCAACCCCAAATAAGTCCAATAATTTATGTTATTATGAACCCTATCCCATGTGAATATCAGATGATTTATTTTAAGTTTATATCCAAGATATACCAAAGTGTCGGATAGTTTGGTTTCATCTTCATTACAGTTTTCAGTTGCAAAAAAAAAATTGTTTTAAAAATATGTATTGGATATAAATATTATGGACAATATACACCATGCCATCTTAAATAAAAAAAAAAGATCAAAAGTATCACGTAGTTTCTCTTATCTCCTACGAATAACAATCAGTTATGTATGTTATTGTACGTTATTGTGCACTGTTCTGTTATTCATTTCTCCAATCTGTAGTAATCATTAAAATGTTAACCCGGCATGCCATACTTAATAGAAATGCGGACGTGAAAGAAAGCACTCTTTATCAAAGCGTCAACGGAGATTGCACATTCTTCACCCCTGTTATAAAAGGTTTTCAAATGTCCAATGCTTTCTTCCATGCATGCCTTTTAAAAATTGTTAATTTTGGAGAATGGATTTTATACTAAGAAATATATTTCAGTTTGAACAAAGCATACTTCTAAGGATGAGGGCAAAAGTTTTTTTCTTCAGTTTAATAATTTAATGACACTTGCCGTATTGGAAAAAAAAACCATTGTTTCCCTAATAGATTCATAATGACAATGGTTAAGGGAGCTACCATTTGATTTTTATGTGGGGGCTAGGATGAAAAATTTTGTCCTGCTTTTTTTTTTAGTTGTAATCTCTGTCCTGCTTTTTTATTTTTCACTCTATTCGGTCCTGCCTTTTTTTTTACTAGTTTATCCTGACTTTTTTTACACAAATTGTCATCCTGCCTTTTTTTTTTACCAAGTTGCTCATCCTGCCTTTTTTTTTTACTCAAAACTCCTGTCCTGCCTATTTTTTTCAAATTTCATCCTAGCCCCCCCATAAAAATCAAATGGTAGCTCCCTAATCATAGAATTACAATTATATCTTCATTTATGCTTCAAACACTTATCAATTTTTATCTATTCTTTCTATTATTATTTTAATAATAACAAAAACAATTCTTTTTGTGACGAAATCATACAATGTGGGATATCACCGGCTGTGCGAGGCTCTCAGTCCGTCAAATCATCGAGTTGAGAAGCCTGTCACGGTATTCTTCGGCTGATTTTGAGGTACAAGTAATCCAAGCACTTGCATGGCATCCATTTTAAATGTACAATTAAGGACTTAATAGCGCTCCTTCGTTCAATTAAATTTAATAGTGAGTTAATAGACTATTAACGTTAATTAAATTTTGTGCAACGCAAGTAATAGACTATTAAATTTAAGTGTACTTTTAATAGACTATTAACTTTAATAGACGTTTGTGCAACCCAGTCCAGATGAATCAAAATATGCTAACAGGTGTGACAACTTCGTGGAACGTAAAAGGCTTTCGAAGGGAATTTTCGTTTAAAAAAAAAAGAAAATTTATTTTTTAATCATTATAGAAACAGATTCCTGCATTGTTACTTGTGGATTATCGATTTATCCAATCTCAATAGTTAAATTATAAATTTTAAAGTCCTCGCTGAGGCTAAATCCGATAATCCACTGGTATCAATGTAAGAATCCATATTTATCAAAATTAATTATGAAAAAATAAATAGAAAACAAACCAGTTCAGCAGGGAGTATAGTTAAGAATATTGGTCAGTTACATTTATTAATTGTATTTTTCAAATACCATTTTAAATGAACTACCAAAGGAGTAAGTTCGGTAAGGGCCATAGTTGGCCCCAATTATAAAGTTCATAGTTAGAAGACAATAATTGTTTTGAGTTGCCTTAAAGACATGTGAGAAAGATAAACAGAACTGTTTTTGTCAAAGTTTCAATTCTAACACGTTAATTTTGACATCCCAAAAAGGTTAAGATAAGGGATTTTGGTGAAATTTGACAAAATCAGCTTGATTTCAACCAAATAAACTACCAGGAAACATAGAACGCAGGCGTCATCAACCTTAATATTCAAAGAAAACATGTTAAATGTCTTCACAAACATTATTTTAAAAGATCTTTGTTGTCGACGTATGCGCTCTATGTTTCCTGTCCAATAATCTATGGAAATTTACCCATTTTCGTTGATTTTTTTGTGAAAAATCAATATGAGTACATCTTGTGACGTCATAATAAAACGCAGAACGTAAAATTTTCAACAAAATGGCTTATATCCTAGCTAGCTAATCTATTAGATATAATTTATCATGATATTGGTCAATAAATTCGAATTTGAAATTTATGCTAAGAAAGGGGGCCATTTTAGGACCTTATCGAACATACTCTTTTATAAAAGCCTTAGTAGAAATGTTGTTTTTTTTAGATTAATCTGAAGTCTGACAACCTGTTTTGGGGACTGTATCATGAAAATGAACAAAACAGGCTGTTAATATGTTAGACAAAATGTTAAAAAGAAAATTATCTTTTTTTTTTTTCAGAATAAAATCAAGTGGCTTCCTGTTCAGACAGTTACAGTGGTTCCAAGAAAACAATATGTAACCCTGAGGAATAAAATTCTATGTGAAAAAGACAAAATACTGCTAATTAATTGTAAACATTTACATGTAATACCTGATGAACCAAGATCTAAGGGTCGTCAAGAAAAAGACAAGGTACCACATGACTTTGTTTTTATATTTCAAAGCTCTTATGAAAATTATATAAAGATAATTGGATTAATTGTACCATTATTGTCATATTTAGTAGGTACAACAATTTTTGATATTCAAAGTCGATTTACCGATCAAGAAAAAGAAAAAGTATTAATTGACAAAAAGAATGTTCCATTCGTTATTGGATGTTCAGTTTTCGCCATTATTTTAATTACTTGCCTTACTAAAGTCTACAGATTTACAATGTTCAGAATGTATAAGCATATAGATTCTGATTTATTTATTGGTGTTGTTCCAAGATGGTTCCTTTGGACGAAGAATTTTACATTTCGTCCCGCTGATATAAAACGTTTCCCACCATCAGGCTATATTCGTTTTGTTAGAGGAGATGTACAGATTAAAGGAAGACCCTTCGTTTTAGACTTTGCTGAATTTGCACTACCAAAATATTATAATGAGATGGTAGGATATGATGTGGAGGCTAGTGGTAGAAAATTTGAAGAAGATGTAATAATTGAAAAATTTAAAAGGAGAAAATAAACTTAAAACATTTGAAAGTCTTCTGAATTGTGTTTGCCATGTGATTAAAAAATACATGGAATATTAATAATTATACATGTATATCTAATGCTTTTAAAATTCTATGCTGATAATTATTATTGTTATTACTGGTATGTAGATATAAGAAGATGTGATATGAGTGCCAACGAGACAACTCTCCATCCAAGTCACATTTTGTAAAAGTAAACCATTATAGGTAAAGATATGGTCTTCAACATGAAGCCTTACCTATTACCAAACAGCAAACTATAAAGGGCCCCATGAATGACTAGTAAAAAAAACACACACAAACAGAAAAACCAACAGTCTAATCTATATAAAAAATAACAAGAAACGAAAAAAACTTGTGAACCACATCAATAAACAACAACCACTAAATACAGATTCCAAACTTAGGACAGGTGCAAACAAATGCAGATGTCCAGATTCCAAGGTATTAAGAAGAGGTAGTACCAATTTCTCCTGCATTTACATCACACTAGAACCATTTTCAAAAAATCTATCAATTTTTCTTGAATACACAGTATTATAACTCCTGTATATAATTAGAGATTTTGACAATATTATGGCCTTCTCAATATTGACCAAAAATGATAGCCCTAATCCACGATTATTACAGATTTTGGCAAATTTTGCGTATTTATCCCAAATACTTAAAGATTGACATAGATATAAGAAGATGTGGTATGAGTGCCAAAGAGTTAAACTCTCAATCCAAGTCACAAGTTGTAAAAAGTAATCCATTATAGGTCAAAGTACAGCCTTCAACACAGAGCCTTGGCTCAACCGAACAGCAAGCTACATGTATAAATGGCCCAACAATGACTAGTGTGAAAACATTCAAACAGGAAAACCAACGGTCAAATCTATGAGAAAAAATAAATACTTATGTACCACATCAAGAAAACGACTACCACTGAAAAAACAGGTTACAGACTTAGGACAGGTGCAAACAAATTTATACATTGTTTTTAACCAAATCCATATGCCTTGCCAGTATGATTTATGGTGAATCATCAGTATAGATTTCCTTTAATAGCATTTTCTAATACATTATCAAAATATAGTTATTACAATGTCTTTTTCAAAAATATAATAGAAAGTATGGGTCACCATGGTAATTTTCAAGCTACAAGTCTTGCAATATTGCCCTAATTTGTATAGATTCTTCGTGAAAAAAAAACCTTTTGTTTGTAAATAAAAAAGAAATCAAGACTGTCTATGAGAAAGAGTTGAAATAGATTAAAGTAGATAAGTTTTATAATATTCTATATTAACGAAAATAAGAAGGAAAATGTTCTAAATATTTACAGATTTATGCAAAGAACTAGACTGATTGTGCAAAAAGAAATTTATAAAAAGTTTTGCTTTTTTACCAGTCTTGATTTTAATTTTCAGTATATCATTTATGAATTGAAATAACTGTCAAACATGCACTTTACTAGTTAATAAGAAATCTCTAAATATACATAAGCAAAGCATGCACACTTAAATTGATATTGTAAGAAAAGAAATGTAGTACAAATATCCAATAAGTATTGAAAATAAACTTCAAAAAGCGTTACAAGTGTAGCAAAACCAATGCCTTGATTTTGGTTCATATTTTTATCTTGCACAAGACATATTCTGCCAATGCAGACATGAACTGCAGATAATTCTTTTGAGGAAATAACTTGACTAGCAAATGGATGAAGTGTTGGGGTCTTTGTGCCATAAACAGTACTTGATTAAACCATGATAGACTAGATCGCTATTAAAGGTTTTGTATGGTGCTCTAGTTTTCACAAAATAATGCTTGGACCTCAATTTCACAGTTGCACATATTTGTCCTCTTCAAATTAAGAGCTCCAAAACATGCATTAGCTCTTTATATGAGTCAGCGTCTATTTCATTTTTTTTTTAAAACATCATTTTCAAAATTCATGCAAAAAATCGGAAATAAGACCAGCAAAAAAGCAAAACTCTACATGTCTCGTTATTTTGACGAAGCTGGCAGAATAACACGTAGGAGGCTATTTTGCAGGAGTACTGCCAAATAAATTAGCGAGTAAATGGTTATACAAATAACAAGAAGGATGTCTATGATATAAATGGATCTATTAGTAGGAAAGGTATCTAAAAATGTTCACTGATTTGGCAAGGCAAATATGTCTTATTTACAATTCTTACTGGCTTAGAACTGTTGACATAAAAAGTGCTATTTCAAGGTGGTGTAGATGGTAAAAACTTCCCGAATAGAGTTAAAAGGACTTGATAAGGGTGAGGGCGGCCTTATTAAAAAATTGAACAAGATACAGAATACAAAACAGAGACTTCTCAATTTGTAAATCGTAGTGAATATCAGTTTGATATTTTTAATTGTGCAATGGAATACATTTAAATCACGTACAGAAGATTGTCTTTTGCCACAAAGAATATTTTATAACGACAGTTTACTCTCATTTCTATCATATTGTGCTGGTTTATGATACCTGGTACAAAATGTATGGTATATACAGATGACAAGTGTTTAATTCTGCAGTTGTTGGCTTTTTGGGGAAACTCATTGTATAAGTCACAGGCACTTGTTTCTATTCATGGGAAGGTCGACTATCTAGATTTTTATGGATAGTCTACAAATTAGTGTAATTAGAATTATAGATCGCCACAGTTGCTACTAATGTTCTCATTTTGTGGTTCTGAGATGTGAATTGAATTCGTTGTTTGTAAATATCCTTATGTCATATTTTAAAAGAGACAACACGACCTTTGCTGTTTTATAAATTTAAGACATATTTAAACCGAGTTGACCTGCATTTGAGCACATTACGACCCTCCCTATTATAACAATTTGAGCCATATACCTGGGGTTGAAGTCATAACACTTTGCTCAGTGTTTGGAGCACAAAAATCGTGCTCGAAACATGAAATCCAGCAATTTGATTGGTTGATTTTTGAGTCGTGAGGAGTACAAAAAACTGATTCGAAAGTTTTATGACTTCAAGGCAAGAACTCCTTGCAAGTATTACTGATTTGAGTGTGTTTGTTTTGGTCCAATTGAAGTCTTGGAAATCAAAACAATATGTCAGAATAATCTTGAAAAATCTGTTCAATTTTTAGTATTTCTGATATTTAGTATTGAATAAGAATTCGAATCAACCTGAGTTTTTTAGTCCAATTATTTCCAGCCTGGAACAAAATGCTTCGAAACCAAAGACTTGAGAATTAATATCAAGCTCGGGGTGCCGGTCTAGAACAAAACAAGGTTAATACTTATATAGCAGTAATAGATTCTCGTTTTGAAATGCTTTTAATTTGCCGCTGGACCATCCATCATTATAATTATGATATGCATGTAATATTGGCCACTGGGCTCTAACATTAATTCATCATCATCTCATCTATACCTTATCATAAAACTAGCTTTAACCCACTCTAAAATAAAACACAATTATAATCCATAGGGTACACTGAACTATAACTCTAAGCCTAACATGGGCCAATAAAGCATTGAAAGCCTTACTATTTTGACTTTATAACTGAACACAACTATTGTATTGATTTTATGACCTTATTCGATTTGGCCCTCAACTGTTTCGATTCTAGAGCTACTGATAAATTTTATGTCGTAGAAACTCGCATCAGTGGCAAACAAAAGTTAAAATTCTGATTTCGTTGATTGGCTTTACCAGAGATGTATATATGTCTCTGGTTTTACTCGTAAGTACGAAAGACATATCACACCAATGGCTTATTCTATTTTATTGATAGACCGACTAGTCTAAAGTTGTATTAGAATGCACACTACATGGCAGCCATCTTTGATTGTGGTCAATTTTATAATTTGAATAATAACGTTTAAATATAGATCGGCTGTATATCGTTTTTGTCTGAATACATACAATAATCAGTTCCCAATCGAGAACCTCCAAGGTGTATATCCATGGTAGTGTCCCGGCTCATTCAAATCAAAGACTGCCCCCACATTGTTCTCGTCAACCTTTTCTATTGTAGTCAGTCTGCGAGCCGCTCGGAACATAAACTGTAAATCGTCAGGTATATTTATATAATGACAACAGACAAGTCGCAACTTCTTTATGTGAGAAAACACATCCTTGTTTTTTCGTAGAAAAGTTATTATTTCACTACATTCCGAAACAACCAAATCCTTCTCTACTTTAGATTTGCATTCTACTGAATTACTAAGATGACAATGTGGATAACACGGGTCTTCGAATGTTTCTCTCTTTATCGAAGTAAAACTGCTGTCGTATTTGTGAGCAATAAGTTCCTGCTTCAGTGGCGCACCATTTCTGTCGTATAGTAATATTGTCAAGGTCACAACATTTTCCAGAACTAAGTTGTTACGTAACTTCCATACTATTTTGTTTACGTTACTTTTGGGGTTTTCCGTCTCTCTAGCAACATTTCCACACACAAATGATATAGACACACCAGTGCCTATCTCAGTACTAGTATCACACGGTAAAAGGTGGACAAAACTTCCATTCATCATTTTGAAAATATCTTTAGTGTTTAGTTCAAAGTTTGTTTTCTGTGCAATGCCAAGACGTCGAAACGACGTCACAGTTCTACAATCATACCAGAATTTGGAATAGCAAGTAAGCTATGTGCTCCTCATTAGCAGGAGGAAGATACAGAAAAGAAGAAGAAAGCCATGAACGACTGGCAACTATGACCTACTTGTATTTTAGTTAATCATTTTTGGGTAAAGATTACAAGAAATGCAATCAAAACCTTATGGTACTGACTTTATATCTAAATCTTCCATCATTATTCACTACTTTTAAGATCCACAAAATTGAAGAGCTCAAGTCAGTAAAGCTTCAAAGGAGATTGAACTATCCACAATATATGATCAATTTATTCAATATGGTTGGTCTGGATCACTTTTATAACTCGAATGTCAACTCCTATATATTTAAACAGTTTCTTTGAAGGTTTGTCCGGAGAAGGCAATATCAAGAAATTAAAGATAAAAGCAGTCTAGATATTTTCTCAAAATTTAATTTTGCACAAGGAAGGCAACCATATCTGACGAACTTGCTGGACTTCAAGTCAGCAAGACTAAAATTGTTATTACGAACAAATTGTTTACCTGTAAATAAAGTCTTGTATATGATGAATCTTAGCGAGAGTCCCACTTGCCAACTTGATGATGTGTTTTATGTAATTCTGACGAGTCTATTGAACATTTCCTATTAGTGTTCTGGCTTCTCCTCAATCCGTAATAAATACATAACTGATATAAATGAATATCTAAGTTTTACTTTCCCGGGCCTCTGCTTCACAGAGTTATCGTCCTACGATGAAATACAAATACTGGTTGGTGATTGCTTTTATCAGGTTGATCCCTACATTAGTAAAACTTTGGACAGTTTAAGTAAAAAGTTGTTCATTGTTATGTACTCTAAGAGACAATTGGTTTTGGAACCTAAACTTTAAATGTTATTCTTTTTACGTTACTTTTAGTTTAGTTCATATTTATGCTGTACATAATGTTTATTTTTCTTATGTAAAGATCTTATTTTATAATGTACCATTTTTTTAAGTCTGAAAATGTTTTATGAATATCTTTACTTGTCTGTATATATTCATTGCATATGTTGTTAGACGCATTTGTGGATATCCCGTCCGCACGTTCCCCCGTTGTAAAGGGGTAGTTTCTAAATAAATATATATATATATATAAAGTGTACATGTCTGGAAGGTTTCATCTGACCTTGACCCAACTTTTAAGGTTCACTATTAAATTTTCTTGATTTGTGCCTTCTATCGGACACGGGAGTCATGCTCTCAGACATTGAGCCAGGGCAAAAACCTGGTCGGTAGTTAATTTTTGTGACATACATTTTTTTCGTAATTTCGAAAATTGAGTTCTATCGGCAGGTGTTCGATTCTGTCAATTTTTTTTTCTCAATTTCTTATTAACGATTTAGAACTTGGGATATAGTAAATTAAACCCGTCTCTTGTTGAAGTCTTTATGTTGCACACCACAAATAGTTTTGTTATTTTTGTGCGACGGATGGTTGCAGTTTCACTGATATTATATACCTCACCATAGGTGGATCCAGGTGGTAGGGGGATCCCCCCTTTTTAGTGGGGAAAAGTTGTTTATATAGGGATTCCCTGAAGCATGAAGGGAGTCCCCCTCTTTTAGGTCAGTCAGCGCCCCTCCCCCTAATGAAAAATTCTGGATCCGCCACTGCGGGCAACATCTTTGTATCATCCTGAAATCAGTTCATTAACCATTTAACCATATAGCGGAACTGCGCACTCAGAAATTCTCCTCTTTCACAAAAAAGTGAATTTCAGCGAGAGACTAGTATGTTTTGTTTTATAGTACACTGAAAATTGTCTTCAATCCTTACTTCTGTTCAGAAATAATTACTTCTAAGAGGTTCTTAGGGAACACTACCATTATGACTCAGCTTCGGCATGTTCGGTAGTAAGGATATAAAACTATTTTTTTCCAAAAATTAAGGCCACGACTTAAAAAAAAACTGCAGTTTCTTTTTTTAAGTGTACTATTTAATGTAAAATGCATACCTGATACTTAAATGAACAACTCACCAATAAATTAAGTAGTGCATATAAATTAAAACTTTTGTTTTAAATGAAAAAAGAATAATAGAAACTCAATACAAAGAAAATAAGTCAATATAACATTAATGAATTTAATGGAACACGATAGTCTGGAACTTTGTCAATGAATGGAAATAAATGAATATATTTTTCTGTATTTATTTTTGTTTTTACACTGCCATCATATAGAATCATTGTTGGTATGATTTCACTAACACTGGTTCGCACGTGACTTTGTTGAATGGATTGAACGGATAAGTAAGCGTAACAGTCTTAGACATTGGTCCTTTCCTCGCAAAATTTTGTGGTCTATACTCCTTATTTGGCAATTCTCTGCAAGAAAATAAACAACGTGTATTATACCTGTAGCTGTTTATTTTTTCGTCATCTAATTGATACTTATTTAACAAAACAATTTAACTAATGGCTTGTTTATCTAGGCAAAACATTAAAATGTATCAGTTCAAATTATTGATGCTGCTTTTGTTGTTTCTCCTTCAGTTGGGGAGGGGATCTGCCTGATTTTGTTATAGATTTCTTGACGGAACATCATGCCGTGTTTGTAACTTTTGCACCAAGCCTACTTTGCATTGCTTTCGATTCGAAACTCTAGTATTTCAAGCGGCAACAGCATTATCAACTGTAAACATCTATAATATTATATATTTATCATATTAACACTATATCCTAAATTAACCAGAGGTTGCCTTTGATAGGAACTTATCGAACAGCTATCACGCAAGTGATCGTCCTGAACATGCATGAAATATTTGCCGCTGGACTTTTAGAAAAAAAATTAATCATGGAAAGGACGTTAATCTACATGTCTACATAAAGTATACTATTTCAATATCTCTAAATAGGTACGAACCTGTACGACGCCTTCATGACACTGGTCATATGTGTCCGCTCTGGTTCCCGTTCCATTTCTATTTTAGGTGGCTGTCGAGGAACAAAACCAGCATATCCAGGACATTGACGCACACTGCAATTTACAAAAAAAAATACAAATTTGATACTTAGTTGCCAATTTGGATATGAATTTACAAACCCAGCGTTTTGTTAACTTATATAACTGATCAAATGCTTACATATGTATAAAGTTCAGTATTCTACCTTAATTACAGCAAAATGCATTGAGAGTGTATGTAAAGGTATCTTGCTTGCTAGCTAAACCGTGCAGTTATCATTAGGTTAGGTATACTACCCTCCTTTAAGTGTATACTTGGTCGATAGATAACCAATCTATCATGTCTATAAAACTAGACTACTCAGAATGGAGGGTAGTAACGCTAATCTTCGCGGTTCAGCTAGCAGGCAAGCTAACAAAATATATTATCTTTACCTACACACTCAATGCATGTTGGTGTAATTTGGTTCGAAGTTTAGGTAGCATTGAAAATATTTGGTCCTTTGACCATTTTTGAATATCTGAATTCCTTTTAATTAAATTGATAGTTTTTTTTTTTGGTGAAATTGTGGACACAGTGTATATGTTGTGTGGTAAATACTTACTAGATTTTGTGAATTTTGTTATCTTCTAAAAGTTTTCTAAGTTTTGGAGAATTTATTCTTGGTCTTTTCTCTGCAAGTTTTCCTTCATTTATCCTAAAATGATATGATGAATTATGGATCGCGCCTATAAACATCGAAATAAACCACAAGGTTTTTTTAATTTTATTTATGTCGTTCAGTTGCTGTCTCATTGACGGTCCTTCCTTTATTCATATGCAACATTTGAGTAAATATTTTATAAAATAAAACCATTATATAATGTGGATTCATTTATTTTCGTGGGTACCGATTTTCGTAAGTTAAGGAAAACTTGCATGCTCGCGCATATTTAATATCGTGGTTTTGCCAAAGTCTGAATACAAGTCCATAGAAAATTTGTTATTCTTTAATTATTTAATGCCGTGGTTCACCTGTACCTACGAAATCCACGAAAATTGGTTATCCGACGAATAATAGTGAATCCACAGTATATGAAATATAAATATATTACTAACCTGGAATACATGCTCAATTTCCCCTAACATCAAAATATGAACACGCGTAAATTGTATCTTTAAATGTTTGATCTACTTCAATCCATTGACGAGGTCAGTAGTTAAATGTACAACTTTTAATAGCATAATACGACCTGTACTTCTTTAATCTCAAACCATAAATACTACAATCAGTTTTAATTATGATTAAATTTTAAAATGATTAGTAGGTATAATATCTTGATTCGAGTTTTGGAAAGCACCCAGCCCGGTCAAAAGACAAAATGCAAAAGGTCCGGTAATTTAATTGAAAATGTCCATCAAGCATACCTACAATAAAAAGCTTCAACATATGTTATTAATAATAAGACATGTGTTCTTTGAAAATTGCATAAATTAAAAAAGTAACCTAGAATGGTGGAAATTGTTCGATAGGTTACTCTGGTATAAAAAAGTTTTCAACTATGCAGAAATGAAACTGTTTTGATTTTGTTGCCTTAAGTTTTCCAATTTGCGACAAAAATATTTTAATAATTATAATTTTCTAAGGTCAGAAAAGTCAGAAGATTAGTGTCATAACTGTATGCCACGTTGTTTATTAAGTCACTATTTTACCTTTTTAATAAGATTTTTTCTGGCATACCAATTGACTTCTCCTTAAGATCGCCATGAATCACACGACCCCTCAGTTGAATCCTGTCCCACAACACAGCATTTTGCCAATCTCCGACTGACGACTCGTATCGTTGTCCACTCAGTCGGATCATATCTGCCTTCCTCTCTATAACAGACGTAGGTGGCGCAACCTGTACAACAAGAAACAGTTTTCTGACATTTGTTTTTCTCTATTTTCGTAACTGTTTGGAGCCACTTGTCAACTTGGAATAGTTGTGGTATTGAAATACAGTGAACTACTGTTAGTTGCTATGAATTGTAAATTCCACTGATAATTTCACAGAGGAATTTTGAAAGAGAATGAGCCACCCTTCGTCTAAATAAGAAGATATGACAGAAACAGAACTTCACAAAACTGTGACTTTAAAAAGATATCAATAAGCAATACACAGATATTACGCAACAATATCACAAAGACACAATTGTGTCTGTAAAGCTTTCAAAAGTTCACAATTAAACCTTGGTTGAGTAGCTGTTTCATAAAACATGAAGGAAATCCTGTTGGTTGGTTTGTTTTGTCGCTAGTGTTAGGAAGAGTCTACCATAAGCAAAGATATAATTCTATCAAACTGCATGCTAGCACAAGATTGGGAATATTGCATCGAATGCAACAGGGCTCATGGAATATCGCTACATGAAATAGTAACATCTTTCCCTTCATTTCTTTTAAAGACTCATCACCTTATTAACCTCTAAAGTAAAAGTGTTTCTTCGCTTGTATTATTGGTATAGGCCATTAATGTGTTGTATTAAATAGTAGGCGTGATCATAGGATATCTTTCTTAATATATAGCTATATTAGAAGATGATGAGCAGCCAAAAAGGTTCTGCGGAAATGAAGTTTTTTTTTCCCCTTTAATTATTGAAAGTTCGTTAGTTTGTACTTTGCTCCTCTCATTATGGTAAATATTAATTGAATTGTCTGTGATATATCTCAGAACTACCTTTTGAGTATTTATCATTTGGCATTTCATTTTATTTCATTTATTATATTTTGTGTCGCTAAAACTGATTTTTAGGCACTTACTTTTGTGACTGGTAGACAAGCTTCGCCGTTAGCTTGTTTCATGGCAGAGGTCCATTGATATTTGTGCAACATTGAATTAACAAGATTAGAATCCATATGGCCAAACTTTGTTTGAAAAAGACTTGTTTTCTTTGAACCAGCTGTAGGTAACCTCTCATTGCGACTTTTTCTGCCATTTTGTTTTGTTTTGTCCGAAATTTTTGGTCTGACTGTAGATATGTTCTGCGGTGCAGGAGTTTGCGTAATAGTTTTCGGTTCTAAATATCTACAAAAACAATAAAAGTTATTCGTTGAAGTGGCAGTATATCTGCAAAATGAATCACCATATCGCTAAGTAATGTATTATATATGGTAAAATATAACGAGTTTGATTTATTACACATAAAATGAATTAAGTTTATGAATTGCGGCTCTATGAAATAGTCCAAACCCATTTGGTGCATTTTCTCTCAGAAAAAAGCAGGCGAACAGTTACCCAACAAATCGTTTAAAAGTACTCATCAGGAAAGGTAAAGATGCTTTAGAATTCTTACTGTTGTGTATTTGAACCCTTCGTCCCTAATCCGAGAGCTGGTCCTTTTTCCTCCTGAAGAACTCTATGTGGCGTAATTGGTTCTATAGGAAAATGTCTCGGTGGTTGTTGTCTGGCATACCGATGGACGATAGACTTTAGCTGGTAGTACTTAATTGGTGGGAGAGTTTTTTTGTCGCCTTTATAACTATATCTGTACGTTGATGTCGGAATTTGATGAAGAGTTTCCACTGCCGTGGACTCCACCATCGTACTGCTCCTATCCGACGTCGCCGTTCCTAAGATGTATTGTGACGTTTTCTAACTAACTATTACAATCAGTATAAAAACAAGGTTGAAAATTTAGTATCCGATCAAAGCTTACTGTACTTTTTTCCTCTCGTTCTTAAAAGACAGAAGTTTTAGCGATAAACTGCAAATCTGTTATTCTAGTGGTACTTAAAAAAAAGTTTTGTCCTTTAACACCGGACAGCAGAAACTATTGGCGTTAAAAAATCAGATCGGTATGAATTTAGCTACTGTTGTGTACCATATACGAACATGTGTAATCAGATGGTGACACTTTTCCATAATATTAAACTGCTTGTAATTCTAAACGTTATTTAAAGACTTTAAATTCTTCAAAAAGATTAAAAAAAACTTTATTAGATATCTTGTTGAGATTTTATTTATACAGATCTGCAATTACTGATCATCTTTTTCACAGTGTGTTTTATGTAGTATTTACATAATCCTAAAATCTTAAATATTTATTTTCGAAACCTTTTATATTTTGTTAAAGAAGATAAGCTGAACAAATGTTCAAGGCAAAATTGAGCATATTTCATTTGAAAGATAAATACGTATGACAGTTGTTCTATCTATAATTTTACCAACGGAGTTATTTATAAACAATCTATAATACCAAAGGAACGAATTTGCCGGATTTTCAAGAAAACGTCACATTGAATTAGCTAAAATAGGTTGGATTGTGAAGGTTGTTCTCGTATCTCTATATTACAAGCATAAACCTCTTGCATGTATAAAAAAACGCATTTTGTATGCGTAGTAGTACAGAATCCGTTTTAGTTCGCAATATTCATACTAGGTACTTCGGTGTAAATACGCATTCGTTTAGTTTTTTTTTTTACCTTTGTTTTATTCTGAAAACTATACAGCAATTTTATCCATAACTACTGACAAATTCAAGTGTTTTCCGATATTTAATGCTATCCTATTTGCATGCACAGGCACTTGTCCCAGATTCCCCCTATATACCTTAATGTAACACGTATTATATTAAGGTATATATATATAGGAAAAACAATTCTGAGACAAGTACCGGTGTTTGCATGGTATTATCAAACTTACTTCCTAACATCTTGATGTTTTTCATCGACGCCCAGTGGCAAATAGTTGATGCACATTTAGGACAAAACAAAATCAAAATAAATCCATGTGGATTTTTATCAAACTGAAAGGTCGAAATATTTATATGACATAAAACAGGATGCCAACTTCGTTACTGGGAGGGGGAGATACACCAATAACTTTGAATCAGCAGAAGAATGTCAAGCTTATGATGTAACAAGAGAGGGATGCCAAGCTAACTTTGTTCCAGGAGAAAGATGAGTTGTAACAGGATAGGTATGCCAAGCTAACGTTTAAGCAGAAGAATGCTAAGCTAACGTTATTTGTATCAGGAGAGGGTCCTGTCATATTTTTGTAACAAGAAAGGGATGCCATGCGAACGTTGTAATAGGTGAGAGATGTATAGCAAACTTTATGACAAGGCAAAGATAACAAGGAAAATTTATAACAGGAGGATGCAAGGCTAACATAATAACATGATAGGAACAACAAGCTATTTGTGTTACAGTAAAGGGATAACAAGCTTACTTTAAAATAGGAAAAGAATACCAAGCTTACTTTATAATAGAAGAGGGATGCCATGCTAACTTTATAATAGCAGAAGGATGCCAAGCTAACTTTATAATAAAAGAGCGATGGCAAGCTTACTTAATAATAGAGAAGTGATACCAAGCTTACTTTGTAACAGAAGAGGGATGCCAAGCTTACTTTATAATAACAGAGGGATGGCAAGCTTACTTTAAATAGAAGATTTATACCAAGCTAACTTTGTAACAGGAGAGGGATCCCAAGCTAACTTTGTAATAGCAGAGGGATACCAAGCTAATTTTATGATAGCAGACAACTTTGTAATATGAGAGGGATGCCAAGCTAACTATCTAATAGCAGATTTATACCTAGCTAACTTTGTATTAGTAAAGGGATACCAAGCTAACTTTGTAATAGCAAAGGGGTACCAAGCTAACTTAGTTACAGGAGAGGGATACCAAGCTAACTTTGTAATAACAGAGGGATACCAAGCTGACTATGTAACAGGAGAGGGATGCCAAGCTTACTCAATAACAGGAGAGGGATCCCAAGCTAACTCTGTAATAGCAGAGGGATACCAAGCCAACTTTGAAATAGCAGAAGGATACCAAACTAATTTTATAATAGCAGACAACTTTGTAACATGAGAGGGATGCCACGCTAACTATCTAATAGCAGAGGGATACCTAGCTGGGATGCCAAGATTACCAAATAACAGGAGAGGAATGTCATACTAACTTAACAAAAGAAGAGGGATGCAAAGCTAACTTAATAACAGGAGAGGAATGCCATGCTCATTTTGTAACACGAGAGGGATGCGAAGCTTACTTAATAACAAGAGAGGGATACCAAAGTAACTTTGTACCATGAGAGGGCTATCAAGCTATTTTTGTAACTGGAGAGGGATGTGAAGCTTACTGTGGAAATGGAGAGGGATGCCAAGCTAACTGTGTAACACGAGAGGGATACCAAGCTTACTTTATAACAGGAGAGGAATGCCGTGCTAACTTAACAACAGAAGAGGGATGCCAAGCTTACTTAATAACAGAAGAGGAATGCCATGCTTACCTAACAACAGGAGAGGGATGCCAAGCTTACTTAATAACAGGAGAGGAATGCCATGCTAACTTAACAAACGGAGAGGGATGCCAAGCTTACTTAATAACAAAAGAGGAATGCCATGCTAACTTAACAACAGGAGAGGGTTGCCAAGCTTACTTAATAACAGAAGAGGAATGCCATGCTAACTTTACAACAGGAGAGGGATGCCAAGCTTACTTAATAACAGAAGAGGAATGCCATGCTAACTTAACAACAGGAGAGGGATGCCAAGCTAACTTTGTACCATGAGAGGGATATCAAGCCAACTGTATAACAGGAGAGGGATGCAAAGCTAACTTAACAACAGGATAGGGATGCCAAGCTTACTTAATAACAGGAGAAGAATGCCATGCTAACTTAACAACCGGAGAGGGATGCCAAGCTTACTTTATAACGGGAGAGGAATGCCAAGCTTACTTAATAACAGGAGAGGGATACCAAAGTAACTTTGAATCATGAGAGGGCTGTCAAGCTATTTTTGTAGCTGGAGAGGGATGTCAAGCTAACTGTGGAAATGGAGAGGAATGCCAAGCTAACTGTGTAAATGGAGAGGGATGCCAAGCTAACTTAACAACAGGAGAGGGTTGCTAAGAATACTTAATAACAGAAGAGGAATGACATGCTAACTTAACAACAGGACAGGGATGTCAAGCTTACTTAATAACACAAGAGGAATGCCATGCTAACTTAACAACAGGAGATGGATGCCTAGCTTACTTAATAACAGGAGCGGAATGCAATGCTAACTAAGCAAAAGAAGAGGGATCCCAAGCTAATTTTGTAATAGCAGAGGGATTCCAAGCTAACTTTGTTACAGAAGAGGAAAACCAAGCTAAATTTGTCAATAGCAGAGGGATACCAAGCTAACTATGTTACAGGAGAGGGATGCCAAGCTTACTTAATAACAGGAGAGGAATGCTATGCTAACTTAGCAACAGAAGGATGCCAAGATTACCAAATAACAGGAGAGGAATGTCATACTAACTTAACAAAAGAAGAGGGATGCCAAGCTAACTTAATAACAGGAGAGGAATGCCATGCTAATTTTGTAACACGAGAGGGATGCGAAGCTTACTTAATAACAAGAGAGGGATACCAAAGTAACTTTGTACCATGAGAGGGCTGTCAAGCTATTTTTGCAACTGGAGAGGGATGTCAAGCTAACTGTGGAAATGGAGAGGGATGCCAAGCTAACTGTGTACATGGAGAGGGATGCCAAGCTAACTGTGTAACACGAGAGGGATACCAAGCTTATTTTATAACAGGAGAGGAATACCATGCTAGCTTAACAACAGAAGAGGGATGCCAAGCTTACTTAATAACAGAAGAGGAATGCCATGCTTACCTAACAACAGGAGAGGGATGCCAAGCTTACTTAATAACAGGAGAGGAATGCCATGCTAACTTAACAAAAGGAGAGGTATGCCAAGCTTACTTAATAACAGAAGAGGAATGCCATGCTAACTTAACAACAGGAGAGGGTTGCCAAGCTTACTTAATAACAGAAGAGGAATGCCATGCTAACTTAACAACAGGAGAGGGATGCCAAGCTTACTTAATAACAGAAGAGGAATGCCATGCTAACTTAACAACAGGAGAGGGATGCCAAGCTAACTTTGTACCATGAGAGGGATGCCAAGCTAACTGTATAACAGGAGAGGGATGCAAAGCTAACTTAATAACAGGATAGGGATGCCAAGCTTACTTGATAACAGGAGAGCTAGAGGGATACCAAGCTTTCTTTGTAACAGGAGAGGGATGCCAAGCTAACTGTATATCAGGAGAGGGATACCAAGCTAACTTCATAACAGGAGAGGAATGCCATGCAAACTTAAAAACAAAAGAAGGATGCCAAGCTTACTTAATAACAGGAGAGGGACGCCATGCTAACTTTGTAACATGAGAGGGATGTCAAGGTTACTTTGTAACATGAGAGGAATACCAAGCTTACTTTGTAACATGAGAGGGATACCAAGCTTACTTTGTACCATGAGAGGGATACCAAGCTAACTGTATAACAGGAGAGGGATGCAAAGCTAACTTAACAACAGGATAGGGATGCCAAGCTTACTTAATAACAGGAGATGAATGCCATGCTAACTTAACAACCGGAGAGGGATGCCAAGCTTACTTTTTAACAGGAGAGGAATGCCAAGCTTACTTAATAACAGGAGAGGGATACCAAAGTAACTTTGTACCATGAGAGGGCTGTCAAGCTATTTTTGTAGCTGGAGAGGGATGTCAAGCTAACTGTGGAAATGGAGAGGGATGCCAAGCTAGCTGTGTAAATGGAGAGGGATGCCAAGCTAACTTAACAACAAGAGAGGGATACCAAGCTAACTTTGTAACATGATATGGATGCCAAGCTAACTTTGCAACAAAAGAGGGATACCAAGCTTAATTTATAACAGGAGAGGGATGCCAAGCTAACTGCGTTACATGAGAGGGATACCAAGCTAACTGTATAATAGGAGAGGAATGCCAAGCTAACTTTGTAACAGGAGAGCTAGAGGTATACCAAGCTTTCTTTGTAACAGGAGAGGGATGCCAAGCTAACTGTATATCAGGAGAGGGATACCAAGCTAACTTCATAACAGGAGAGGAATGCCATGCAAACTTAAAAACAAAAGAAGGATGCCAAGCTTACTTAATAACAGGAGAGGGACGCCAAGCTTACTTAATAACAGGAGAGGGATGCCATGCTAACTTTATAACATGAGAGGGATGTCAAGCTTGCCTTGTAACATGAGAGGGATACCAAGCTTACTTTGTAACATGAGAGGGATACCAAGCTTACTTTGTAACATGAGAGGGACACCAAGCTTACTTTATAACATGAGAGGGATGTCAAGCTTACTTTGTAACATGAGAGGGATACCAAGCTTACTTTGTAACATGAGAGGGATACCAAGCTTACTTTGTAACATGAGAGGGACACCAAGCTTACTTTATAACATGAGAGGGATGTCAAGCTTACTTTGTAACATGAGAGGGATACCAAGCTTACTTTGTAACATGAGAGGGATACCAAGCTTACTTAATAACAGGAGAGGGATGCCAAGCTAACTGTGTAAATGGAGAGGGATGCAAAGCTTACTGTGTAACACGAGAGGGGTACCAAGTTAACTGTGTAACATGAGATGGATGCCAAGCTAACTTTGCAACAAAAGAGGGATACCAAGCTTAATTAATAACATGAGAGGGATGCAAAGCTAACTTTGTAACACGAGAGGGATACCAAGCTAACTTTGTAACAGGAGAGGGACACCAAGCTTTCTTTGTAACAGGAGAGGGATGCAAAGCTAACTTTGTAACAGGAGAGGGATGCAAAGCTAACTTTGTAACAGGAGAGGGATACCAAGCTAGCTTTGTAACAGGAGAGGGATACAAAACTTTCTTTGTAACAGGAGAGGGATGACAAGCTAACTGTATATCAGGAGAGGGATACCAAGCTAACTTCATAACAGGAGAGGAATGCCATGCTAACTTAAAAACAAAAGAAGGATGCCAAGCTTACTTATTAACAGGAGAGGGATGCCATGCTAACTTTATAACATGAGAGGGATGTCAAGCTTACTTTGTAACATGAGAGGGATACCAAGCTTACTTTGTAACATGAGATGGATACCTAGCTTACTTTGTAACATGAGAGGGACACCAAGCTTACTTTGTAACATTAGAGGGACACCAAGCTTACTTTGTAACATGAGAGGGATACCAAGCTTACTTTGTAACATGAGATGGATACCTAGCTTACTTTGTAACATGAGAGGGACACCAAGCTTACTTTGTAACATGAGAGGGATACCAAGCTTACTTTGTAACATCAGAGGGATGTCAAGCTAACTTTGTAACATGAGAGGGATGCCAAGCTAACTTTGTAACATGAGAGGGATGCCAAGGTACCTGATGAGTCACATAATATAGTGGATGACAAGTTATGCAAAATTGCTTGTTCAAACTTCCGAGAAGCACGTCAAGAAGCACCCACCCCTTATTATGATACATAAATGTCCATGCTCAGTGAGTAAAGAAACAATTGAAAACAAAATTTAATTATTTCTAGGCAATGTTTTATTTCATTTCTTTCTTTGAATCCTAAATAGGAATACATATAACGAGGTTCAATAAAATATAATGTATTTACCAGTAATGGGCTCATTAAATGTTAAAGTTATCTTTTTTATATAATCATACAAATCTTATTCTTCAGCTTTTGTTGGTACATTGTAAAAAGAAGTATATCATCAACAAATCAAACAAAACTTTGAAACTTACTAGCATATATTTGAGTTAACCATCTCTGTGAGGCCATCAGAAAAAGTAATCAGGTTTTTTTTTGTTTTTTTTAAACTCTGGTATCAAATTAGAAAATGTGAGGGAATTACAAATGTATTCTTGTCAAAGTATGTGCAGTGTGTAATATTTTTATTTTTTTAGTTGCAAGAAGTTATCCAGAAAAAATCTTCCCAGTTATTCAAATATAACTGTCATTGTTTTGAGTGTTCCATATGTTTGATGTGTGATGTGTTTGAGCTTTGATTTTGCCATTTGATAAAGGACTCTCTGTTTTGAATTTCACTTGATAAAGGACTCTCTGTTTTGAATTTCACTTGTAGTTCAGTTTTTATGTTTTTTTGTGTTGTTTTTTTTTCACATACCACTGCATATGTCTTCTCTATGAACTCCACAAGCAATGATTTAAACCATTAAAATGTTTATGAAACATATCTAAATTGGTAAAATACAGAACTACACAAACAAAATAACGAGGAAATTCAGAGAATATTTTTAATATTTTCAGATATATGGATTGGATTTGAAAAACATAATACTAGTTTGAATGGCAACTTTAAAAACATCAGAATATTTGCACCAATTTTGCCATGAAAAAAATAAATAAAGTAGGAGAAATGCATCTCTTAAACACAACAGAAGATAATGGAATTCACTAATATAAAGATAATGTAAAAATGTAAAACAATTAAAAACTAATCTAAATGCTAGCACTATTCTGGCAGTGAGAATTATTAAAATGTTTACTTAAAACAAATATTTAGTGTACATAAACAGTTATAGCATGTAAGATACCTGTGTAATCTATTGCAGAACAATCAATTTCAAAAACAAGCATTTCTGTGTAAAAAAACATTTAACAAATCAATAGAAACTCACTTAGTTTCTAAGAATGGAAAAATTGAAGTAAGATCGGACTCACTTCTTACTTTACATACAAACAAAGAATGTTTAACTCACAAAAGGAGATTCTTAAATCTTAAGCCTGAGATTTGTTCAAACAAATGCTTTCCACAAAACAAACAGGTTAATGTCAATGACTTCAATACAGTGTTTCACAAACAATTTCAGAGATTGTTTTTAAAATACTCCAGAAAAAAACATGACATAAGTAAAACATATATATTACATATGAATATCAAGATGTTGTCATACAACTATATTGCTATATATCTAATTTGCAAAATCCGACTAAATTTATACCAATTTTAATAGTTGACTTTAGTAGCGGTATTTTTCCATTACACATGTAGCTCCAAACCTTTACATGGAAAATATTATATCTGGAAATGTTATCAAAATGAAACTGAATCGTAACTGAAAAAAAAAAAATCACAAAGGGACAAACAACCCTCATATATAACTTTTAAACTTCACAACAAAGAATTTTTGATGTACAATGCACATTGTGCATAAGATGACATTATTATATAATGCAAATATTAATCAAGATTAAATGTCTCTCTAACATGCTACAACAATAAAACAAGCTGTCTGTGACACTATCACTAAAGTTCTGCCACAAAGCTCTTCAATAACCATGACCTAAAACACTTGAAAGAACCTAGTCGGCCATTGCTTGTATTCTCTTCTCTTGATCCTCAATCTCCTTCCAGATAGCCTTGGGTACATCTGTTCCTACTTGATCTTCTAAGAATCTTTTGCTTTCTCTTATGTCATCTAACCAATAGGGTTTTGGAAGACTGAACAGTTCATCCCATTTAAGATCAATGTTAGTCAGATTAAATGAAGCTGAAAAGAGAAAATTGAAGTGTAATAACAACTAAAGTAATTTATTTTTTCTATTCTTCGCCAAGTATCCTCTGTATTGATATTGTATGTATACTAACATCAGTACTTTAAAAATGAGTTTTAACCGCTCAGGATATTTAGGTGGCCTTTTCTTAAGAAAACAAAATCTTTTATCACTCACTGGGGTCACAAATCAACTATTTGACTTAACACAATACACCTTATCGCTAATCCCGGCTGACCTGGCTGCTTGAACTTTTGACGCATTCAACAATCACTTATCCATTTTGGCGTCAGATATTTTGTATTGTGACGTCAAAATTTTACAGGAACCTGTGTGATATCCAGTAATGGAGGACAAATAGCGATAAGGTGTATACATTTACCATGTTTACATATATATTTGATACTATTTTTTTTAACGCTAGAAGGAGTTCAAAGCTCTTCTACATTTTGAAATATGAAGCGTATTCAGTTTCATTAGCATCCCTAAGTCTCACCATCTGCTACCTTCCAAGCAGATAAGACAATTAATAAAATATTTACCTTTAGTTGGAACATAACCTATGGCTGATTTCTCAGCAATGCCTTCCTCTCCAGCACATCTTCTTAATACCCAATCTAATACACGGATATTATCTCCAAAACCTGGCCACAGGAAGGAACCTTCATTATCTACTCGGAACCAGTTCACATGGAAGATTTTAGGAAGCTGAAGAAAAAAAACATTGATAGAATAATTTTTAGCTGCAATATACAAGAAATATTTAACCTGCTAATTTTGATAAAATTATTTTTAGCTGCACTTTATACAAGAAATATTTAACCTGCTAATTTTGCTTTAGTTTGTACAAGTCATTTCTTGGGAATCACAAAATATAAACTAACATAGGGTTTAATTGAAACTTATGTGGCATCAGTCAAGTATATCATCCAATTACATTTTACCAAAAAAAAAAGCTTTTGAAAAGGATCTCCTTATATCATTGGCAATCATACCATATCTTCTTTCTTTTTTTTTTTTATATATAAATAGACTAGAAAAGTTAGTTGGGTCAATATACCTAATGTGCCTCAAAATGAGGAACTCAAAAGTCTCTGTGTAGTGATATTGGACATGTTTCTATTTTTAACAAGCGACTGAGCTTAACCATTTGTCTGAGCTTAACCATTTGTGTTAATTTGGAAAGTAGAGGAACATAGAATAAATGTGTAACCAGGTGCTCCGCAGGGCGCAGCTTTATACGACCCCAGTGGTTGAACCCTGAACAGTTGGGGCAAATTTGGTCACAATATTCAAGCTTGATTCTGTCTGAAATTGGATTGTGATCAAATTTTTGACATAATATAGGTTTTTGTCACAAAATTAATGTGGTCAAAGATTTAACAAATCTATTGCACAATACTGTGCAATTGAAGAGTTCTTCTTGAAACTTTTCAAAATTCGAAATTTGAAAAAAAAAAAAAAAAAAAAAAGGAAGCCCTTCAACAAATGGTAAACAAAAAATCCCTCCCACTTTTTGAAACCCCCTTGGAGCAATAACCCTTAAACCCATGCTTTCCATTGCAGTATTGAACCTTGTAGTACAATTTCAGAGAGATCCATACACCTAAACACAACTTATTGTCATGATTGTTTGGAAACTAGAAACATGCTTCTTTTTTGGCCCTTTTTGGGCCCCTAATTCCTTCATATTGTGGGCAATTAACCCAAAACTTAATCCCAGCCTCCCCTTTGTTATATGGTAAATTGTGGTACAATTTCAGAGAGATCCATACAATTACACATAAGTTATTGTCTTGAAACTAGAACCAGATGCTCTGCAGGGCGCAGCTATATACGACCGCAGAGGTTGCGGCAAGTATGGACACAACATTTAAGCTGGATTGTGATTAAATAGTTGACACAGCATAGGTTTCTGACACAGAATGAATGTGGTCTAATGAACTTAAAATATTTGTTTTTGCCTTTGAGCAATTCACTATGCTGTTGAATATTAATCCTCTCAAAAAAATGTTTGAAGAAATTTTCTTTTTATTTATGAAATCTGAAATGAGAAAAATTTAAACCCCCCCCCCCCCCCCCCCCCCATTTTTTTTCACATCCCCCTTTCCTTTTTTCCAAAACTGATCTCAATTCAAATTCCTAATGGAGTTTGCAACAATAACTACTCATTTAAATACACCATAAAATATTAAAATGTAAAATAAAGTGCTTGTTATCACTGAATGGTAAAGATTGTTTTAATTTATCAGTTGGTAGTAAAAGTGAATATACATTGTTTATTGTATAAAACAATGATTTAAGTTGATTCAACTACTATTCTGGACAAAGAAAGATAACTCCAATTGAAAATTTCTTGCTATTGCACAATATTGTGCAATTAGATATTTCTTGTTATTGCGCAATACTGTGCAATTGAAAATATTTGCTATTGCACAATACTGTGCAATTGAAGATTTCTTGCTATTGCGCAATACTGTGCAATTGAAAATTGCTCTTGCTATTGCACAATACTTAATATAATAATTTTGGATCCTGATTTGAACCAACTTGAAATCTGGGCCCATAATCAAAAATCTAAGTATATGTTTAGATTCAGCATATCAAAAAAGCCCAAGAATTCAATTTTGGACCCTTTGGACTTTAATGTAGACCAATTTGAAAACGGGACCAAAAATTAAGAATCTACAAACATAGTTAGATTTGGCATTTCAAAGAACCCCAATTATTCAATTTTTAATGAAATCAATGCGCAATACTGTGCAATTGAAAATATTTGCTATTGCACAATACTGTGCAATTGAAGATTTCTTGCTATTGCGCAATACTGTGCAATTGAAAATTGCTTGCTATTGCACAATACTGTGTGCAATTGAAGATTTCTTGCTATTGCTGAATACTGTGCAATTGAATATTTCTTGCTATTGCACAATACTTAATATAATAATTTTGGATCCTGATTTGAACCAACTTGAAATCTGGGCCCATAATCAAAAATCTAAGTATATGTTTAGATTCAGCATATCAAAAAAGCCCAAGAATTCAATTTTGGACCCTTTGGACTTTAATGTAGACCAATTTGAAAACGGGACCAAAAATTAAGAATCTACAAACATAGTTAGATTTGGCATTTCAAAGAACCCCAATTATTCAATTTTTAATGAAATCAAACAAAGTTTAATTTTGGACCCCGATTTGGACCAACTTGAAAACTGGGCCAATAATAAAAAATCTAAGTACATTTTTAGATTCAGCATATCAAAGAACCCCAAGGATTCAATTTTTGTTAAAATCAAACTAAGTTTAATTTTGGACCCTTTGGACCTTAATGTAGACCAATTTGAAAACGGGATTAAAAATTAAGAATCTACATACACAGTTAGATTTGGCATATCAAAGAACCCCAATTATTCAATTTTTGATAAAATCAAACTAAGTTCAATTTTGGACCCTTTGGGCCCCTTATTCCTAAACTGTTGGGACCAAACCTCCCAAAATCAAACCCAACCTTCCTTTTATGGTCATAAACCTTGTGTTTAAAATTCATAGATTTCTATTTACTTATACTAAAGTTATAGTGCGAAAACCAAGAATAATGCTTATTTGGGCCCCTTTTTAGCCCACAATTCCTAAACTGTTAGGACCAACACTCCCAAAATCAATTCCAACCTTCCTTTTGTGTTCATAAACCTTGTGTTTAAATTTCATTGATTTCTATTTACTTATACTAAAGTTATTGTAGGAAAACCAAGAATAATGCTTATTTGGGCCCTTTTTTGGCCCCTAATTCCTAAACTGTTAGTACCAAAACTCCCAAAATCAATCACAACCTTCCTTTTGTGGTCATAAACCTTGTGTCAAAATTTCATAGATTTCCAATTTACTTAAACTAAAGTTATAGTGTGAAAACCAAGAATAATGCTTATTTGGGCCCTTTTTTGGCCCCTAATTCCTAAAATGTTGGGACCAAAACTCCCAAAATCAATCCCAACCTTCCTTTTGTGGTCATAAACCTTGTGTTAAAATTTCATAGATTTCTATTCACTTTTACTAAAGTTAGAGTGCAAAAACTAAAAGTATTCGGACGACGACACAAGACGACGCCAACGTGATAGCAATATACGACGAAAAATTAAAATTTTTGCGGTCGTATAAAAATGCTTGTTTTGACCCCTTTTTGGCCCTTAATTCCTAAACTTTGGCCCCATAACCCCTAAAATGAATCCAAACTTTCTACTTGTGGTTTTAAACATTGATATGATTTCAGAGCAATAGACCACTTTCGAATACATCCGTCACCGGAAAAAACTCGTCAATTATACGCGCCTTTATCACCGTCATACGTGCGTTTAGGGGCGTCGTCACTTCCTTACAGTGTTGAGCGAGTGGTTGGAAAATTATAATTCTATATTGTACGAATTATTCGGCAAATTGAATTCTGAAAATAGACAATCAACACTGCTGTCATTAGGGAATTGTCAGTAAGTACCTACAGAGCAACCATTATTTCTAGTTTATCCTGCACAAAAACGATCACTTAGACGCTTGATGAACGTAAATAGTGCAGGGATACAGGCGAGCCCCTCTATCTGGTAAATGACGTCATAAAGGCGTGCATAATTGACGAGTTTTTGCCGGTGACGGATGAACTCGAAAGTGGTCTATTGAAATACTTCTACACAAGTTATTTTCCTGAAACTAAAAAAATACTTGTTTTGGGCCCCTTTTGGGCCCCCAATTCCTAATCAGTTGGTACCATCATCCCCCAAATCAATCCCAACCTTCCTTTTGTGGTATTGAACCTTCTGAAAAAATTTCATGAAGATCTATTCACTTAAACTTAAGTTATTATCCATAAACCAATGTGTCTTCGGACGACGACGACATCATACCATTATACGATCCCAAAATTTTTTTGGGGTCATATAAAAACTATGGAGCTATTAAATTTGTTCAAACTAAT
This sequence comes from Mytilus edulis, assembly GCF_963676685.1. NCBI lineage: Eukaryota > Metazoa > Mollusca > Bivalvia > Mytilida > Mytilidae > Mytilus > Mytilus edulis. Next base: position 23,559,610 of record NC_092348.1, on the reverse strand, counting down.
ATATTTTCAAAGAACTTATTGTGCTAAAAAAGGGATTTTTTCCTAATTCATTGAAAAATGAATCTCACTTTCTACCCCGAAAAATTTAACCACATATGTGAAAATGTCTCAGCTTTAAAATGAGCTAACATACATATATCTAAGTTTAAGATAAGGTATTAAGGATAAGGATATTGGTCCAGTTTCAAAGCTAGGAAGACGAGTTCTGTTGCCTAAAAATTTAAACTCCCCCTGGTGATGAAGGAAACTTAATCCAATCAAGGATGTCAAATCAATTATATGACATCTGCTGCATTCTCTCTTCAAAATATAAAAGGTTTATTCTATTTTTTTAAACAAGTAAGAACACTATTCTCAATCTTTTTATACATAAATTATATAAGTTCTTGCATGTTTGAAACTATTTCCTCCAATATAACAAAATGTGGACATGGATACATGTACTCAACTTATTATGTGCACAGCAACTTGATATAATTTCTCAATCATGGTTCACTAACTCATTGAAAGATTTTTGTTTGTATTTTCCTGGTGAAATTGAATAAATTTGTAAATAATATTACCTTGTGTGGTTTTGCATTCAGGCTTAACCAATGCTGTAAATAATTTCCAAAGTTGTATCCCATAAATGGCCTCATAGCCATTGGATCGTGCATAATCATCTTTCCTGAAATAGAGAAGTTTTCCATAAGACTAATTCAGTATTAAAATTGAAACTTCACTTCCAAATGAAATTTAACAAACATGCATTCATATTCCTTTGAAGTATTATATTTTAATATTACACACATTTTTAGCCAATAAATTTTCAAATCATGGGAAATAATTATCCTAATGATATATTTCTTCCTAAGGAAATGCCTGTACCAAGTAGGAATATGACAATTGTTATGTGTTGGTTTGATGTGTTTGAGCTTTTCATTTTGCCATTTGCTAAGGAACTTTCTGTTTAGAATTTTCCTCAGAGTTTGGTATTTTTGTTATTTTACTTTTAACAACATTTTAAAAATAAAATTTATTACTCTTCCTTATTTACAAACCTTTGAATTCAGCAGCAGCAGTGGCCTCTGACTTAACACAAGCACCAACCATAACTCCGTGTTCCCAACTGAAGGTCTCAAACACAAGTGGTACACCTGTAAAAATATATAGAAATACATTTTTAGTTCACCTGGCTAACTACCCCTTGGCTTCTGTCTTATATAGGTGTAAGAATTGTGATATGAGTGCCAATGAGATAACTCTCCATCCAAGTCACAATTTGTAAATGTAAACCATTATAAGTCAAAGTGCAGCCTTCAAACGCTCACACCAAACAGCAAGCTATAAAGACTTCTATGTCCGAATGTTCCTAAGCCAATGGTTTTCAAACAGCACATGAGATCACTTATAGTGTTTTAGGGTTTGTGTTGCTCAGTCTATACTTTTGTGTTTGTTGCAACGTTTATTGTATTTCTTCATTTTTGACCTCCCACTATTGAGTTATTGCCCCTACATGTCCATTTTTAGCTTTTTAACAAGAAATTTAACGGAATAGTATCGTCCAATTTAGGTTTTCTGCTGCCACAGATAAGTAGAACTGTATTGAATAGACTCTATTTTGTTTCAAGAGTTTATCTGTGTGTCTCCAACAGCTAAAGGCTGAGATATTTAAAACTTTCTCTAATGCCTTTAAAACATTTGTAAGTGCATTTCACAACTTTCCACAAGTTCTTCTTCCATAATACACTTTATAGGTCACTCATGCAACTACCTGTGGGTCTACATAGACTAAATGTAATATAGAAATTATCTCTGTTTATGTGGCAACACCAAAGATAAATGCAAAAATAGGAAATCCCTCTGTTGCCTCTTAGCACTAACCTGTAGGTCTCCTTCCACCAAAGATAATTGCAGAAATAGGTACTCCCTCTGGTTTTTCCCAATCAGGATGTATAATAGGACACTGACTAGCTGGGGCTGTAAATCTGGAATTTGGATGTGCTGCCTTTCCTGGGGCTCCAATGTGCCATTTCTTATTTAACCATGTTGTTATAGCCATGTTCTAAAAAGATATGGGTAAAATTTTACTTGATAAATGAAACATGCCTTTTGTACAGTGTATATTCTTCATGTAGTATTATGTTCCTTCAGGAGAGTATATATATTTATTTTAATATTATCAGATGCATCTTACCAAGCAGATAGCTACAAAATTATACTAGTTAGAACATGAGAATTTTTTTGGTGATTTCTTTTCTATCCATTTTTACATGAAAATTTGGTCTCCACTTGCATTCTGATAACCATTATGTGTAAATATACATAAATATTTGATAAATACACTAGGAAGTTGTTGAGTGATGAATCTGATAATGCATCTAACTATTTAAGCATGCTCACATGAAGCTTATACCAAATTTAAGAAATTTTGTAGATCCCCTGAAAAATTGAAACAAAACATTCATGGGAGGGACATAAATGTGAACCAGTATATAACAATACCTTGTCAATTTCATCTTCCATGCCTTCCCAGAAGAATCCTCCATCAGCAGTCTCAGCTACATTGGTAAATATAGAGTTTTTCTGGAATGTCTTCATGGCATTAGGGTTGGTTTTAAAGTTTGTACCTGGTGCTACACCAAAGAATCCAGCCTCAGGATTGATTGCTCTCAGGGTTCCCTCTTTGTCAAACTTTAACCATGCTATATCATCACCTGTAACAATAAACATTATTTACTGATACCGAACAGATTTCCCTATATCAAAACTGGTCCTTGGTTTTGGTTATTGTAACAGAATTTCTCACAATTACAGCTGATAGTTATGGGTGGATGCCTGCTTTTAATGGCCATCAACAATGTTGAACCAATAATTTTAGACTTTTTTTTCATGTGACAGGTTGCACAAAATTGCCAGAGTTTGTATAGTAATCAAATTTTGCAAGGAAAAACAAATTTTCTGTGATAAAAAGAAAGCTTCACCATAAAATTTTAAGATAAAAAGTGAGAAGATAGCCTTTATAACATCCTTTCAGATAAGAAAAAGAAATAAAGAGGTCACCAGACTTGTTTTCTTGCTACATACTGTGGATTCATTTATTTTCGTGGGTATCAGTTTTCGTGGATTGCTGAAAACTTGCATAATCGTGGATATTTGAATTCGTGGTTCACCTGTACCAACGAAACCCACAAAAATTGGTATCCAGGTATTATAATGAATCCACAGTACTAAATTAAGTAAATTCACAACACTTTCTATTATAAAATTACCGTATCTGAGTTATCTCCCCTACTATGGCAAAGTTGAAAAATAATATTAAAATCAAACTCAAATATTGTGTTTTTAGAAAATACAGACAACAAGAGTTCACACGCTGAAATGTCTCGCCTTTTTTACTAATCATTAATATTATGTTGATAGTCCTAAATATAAAGCTTTCTTACAACTGTCACATAAACTCAACATAAACCAAGAAAACTAAACATTGATCAATGAACCATGAAAATGAGGTCAAAGTCAGATGAACCATGCCAGGCAGACAAGTACAGCTAACAATTCTTCCATACAACAAATACAGTTGACCTATTGCTTATAAATTAAGAAAAACAGACCAAAACACAAATACTTAACACTTAGCAATGAGCAAAAATGAGGTCAAGGTCAAATAAAACATGCGCGACTGACATATAGATCATAAAATATTTCCGTACACCAAACATAGTTGACCTATTGCATATAGTACTAGAAAAAAAGACCAAAAACTCAAAAACTTAACTTTGACCACTGAACCATAAAAATGAGGTCAAGGTCAGTTGACACATGTCAGCTAGACATGCACACCTTACAGTCCTTCCATACACCGAATATACTAGAACGTCTGTTTATAGTATAAGAAAAACAGACCAACACACAAAAACTTATCTATAACCACTGAACCATGAAAATGAGGTCAAGGTCAGATGACACCTGCCAGTTGGACATGTACACCTTACAGTCCTTCCATACACCGAATATACTAGACCTACTGCTTATAGTATCTGAGATATGGACTTGACCACCAAAACTTTACCCTTGTTCACTGACAGTGTTCTAGGATTTTTTTGGCACCTTGACTTACCACGGGTAAGATCAATAAAAAAATTACTTACCCACATCTAAAAGTTAAATCCGCCAACCAATGTGGACGGCACTCTGCGGCGAGCTAAATCGCCGCCCTTATGGCCGGGGGTCTGGGGGCCGCTCAAGGCCCCAGAAGCTCTGGGGTAAATGATGCAAAACCTGCATTCTAGCCATTTCCTGGCACCTTTTTCATGCTTCAGAAAGTACCCTTTTTTGTGATGTCAAATGATGTTTTGTATGAAGCAATGATGACTAAAGTGTATTGAAAAGTATTTGAAATATATGGCTTAATTGTAACTATATACCTATACCACTAGAAAAGTACATTGAACTATAACAGTACTTCACTGACTTTCATACCAATAATCCACTGTAAAAAAAATAAGGGACTTACATGCAACTCTTTTTAAAAATCAGACATGCTCTTTATAAAATACTGTATATTTTTCAGGCTGATTCACTGAACATTAATGATTAAGGATAAGTCATTTGTTGCACATAGATTTTAAATTTAAAAACTTTTATGACATGCTTTAAATCAATCTCCGTACAGCGTTCGTTTCCTTTCCGTATACTTAGTACACTACAATACAATGACATATTTAGTGTAGTGATACGTAGTAAGTACGGAACGGATATGAGCTCTGCGTCGGAGATTGGCTTTAAATTATATGTTGTGAAGTTTGTCTGAACAAAGCTGGATTCGGATACGATTGAATTTTGTACAAAATTTAAAAAAAACGATTTCTTACTAAATTTGACAAATATGTTATAGTTATTACTATGTCATTTATTAAGAGCTATAATAAATGCAACTGTAAGTTTATTTTCCTCCGATGACAAGAAAAAAAATCGTTTATGTCCTGATTTAAGCACCAGTTATCAATCCGGATTTTCTGATTTTACCGACACCGTGACCGACTTTTAGAATGATAGAAGAATGTGGTCTCTTTTGCGCTTGATTACACCTAGTAAACGAGTGCTTGAATAAAAGCGCCGATAGACATCGACAAAATCTTCGATCTTTTATCAAAGTTTTTTCTCGTGATTTAATAAAAATAAAAAGCAGATATGGGAAAATTGAAGAGGACCGGGAAATTTCAAGAGTTTTTCGGCTTCCCCGAACTTGAAAATTGACTTACCACCGGGTGACAAAGGCTAAAAAATGACTTACCCGTTGTCCTAATCCACTTACCCCGGGTAACGGGTAATGGGAATCCTAGAACACTGACTGATCCATGAAATGAGGTCGAGGTCAAGTGAAAACTGTCTGACGGGCATGAGGACCTTGCAAGGTACGCACATACCAAATACAGTTATCCTATTACTTATAATAAGAGAGAATTTAACATTACAAAAAAATCTTAACTTTTTTTTTCAAATATCACTGAACTATGAAAATGAGGTCAAGGACATTGGACATGTGACTGATGGAAACTTCGTAACATGATGCATCTATATACAAAGTATGAAGCATCCAGGTGTTACACCTTCTAAAATATAAAGCTTTTAAGAAGTTAGCTAACACTGCCGCCGCTGCGGGATCATTATACCTATGTTGAGCTGCAGGATCGATAAAAATATGATAAAACACAAATTTTTTCTATATTTATACTTAAAGTCTTACACATGAATTACATACTTCTCTAAATAATTAACACATTTCATTAAAGATCTAGACAAACGGTTATCTGCTACTTCAAAATCCAAGATGGAGGAAGACACCAGCCATTATTTTCATCTGTTTGCAACCATAGTTTATTGAATTTTTCATATTTTGTCTTCTGGTTAGTCATTAGGATAAATGATTCAGATTCATGTTTTTTTATGTATTATTTATGACCTTAAGTTGTCCCTCTTTTGTTATTTAATCAATGTTTTCTTAACCTCCAGAGGCATATAAACTATGAAACCTACCTACAACTCTGACTTTGTACCCTGGAATTGATGGTTCTAACATGGCAAGGTTTGTTTTACCACAAGCACTGGGGAAAGCTGCACATATAAATTTTTCTTCTCCTGTCTTCTCATTTTGAAGTCCCATAATCTGAAGAAAAAAAAATAAGCCTTATATTACAATTGTAATATCTTTTAAATAGCAAACTAAAATGCCTCACCTGCTGAATATATCATGATTAAATTTATGTCTTCAATTTAAAATGAGTAATTCCAAATGATCCAATTAAAGGAGTTTAGATGATCAGACAACATGCACATCAGGCAATAATTCCATAGACCAAATATAGTTACAGACTTGACAAGGAAAATTTAACCTTGATTACATATCTATGAAATAAGGACTGTCTGATAGATATGTTGACCTTGCAAGAATCCCATATACCAAATATAGTTATCCTGTTACTCATAACATTGTGTTGGGTCACCATTATTATCTCTCAATTTTCTGTTATAACAAGGAGCCTTGGCTCACACTAAACCATTTATTATCAAATTGGCTGTTTTGAGGACTTACCAACATATGTTCTGCAAGCCAACCTTCATCCCTAGCAATAACACTGGCTATTCTTAGGGCAAAACATTTCTTTCCCAGTAGAGAGTTTCCACCATACCCACTACCATATGACATAATTTCTCTCTGTTCAGGTCTATGGGCTATCATGATTCTCTCTGGATTACATGGCCAGTGGTTTATAACCTTTCCTGAAGAATAAAATGATACTTAAAGCATACTCATCAAAACAAATATTGCTTTCCTGATATTAAGATGAACCATTTTCAAAATATAAACTATAGTTGACTTGCTAAGAGCTCCAGAATTTACAATAACTAGTTGATAAGTTTGGAAGACAATGATGTATTGTCTTAAAAATATTAAAATTATCAATTTGCGAGATTTATTCATCCTTGTTTTACTTAACATTTAATGTTACAGTTTTCATGCATATTTAGAACTAGACTGAATTAGAAGGTTATGCAAAGTATGTGGGGCCTAGTTGTCATAAATGAAAGGCTCAATATTTTGACAGTCATTGAAAAATATGTAGGATAGGGACAGAAAAGTGGAGGTAGGATAGTAAACATATGTTGAAGTTGATGTACTTGACCTAAAAATGGCTTTTTAACACATACTTTTGTACGAATAAGATATTTATATATGAGACATCAACTTACCTGAAAAGATATTTTATGAACAATACTTACTCTGGACAGGTCTAGGACAACCAACAGAATGAACACACTTGACAAAATCATTATCTCCCAACGTTTCCCAAACGTGTGGTGATACACGAGTCATTATCTTCATACACAGTAATACATAATTAGAATCTGTCAGCTGTATCCCAATTTTACTGATTGGACCTCCAATAGGTCCCATACTGAAGGGTATCACAAACATAGTCCTGCCTGAAAACAAAACAAAAAAAATACCAGTATTGTTCATAAGATAATAGACAAAAACACAAAAATTTCTTGGCATCTACCTGGTGACAAAGTTTTTTGTATAGTTATTTTTTGTGTTATTGATCATTTTTGCAATAAACATAATTTCTAAACTACCTCCTATGCTTATTTAGATAACAACCAAAGCAGCAAAAACGGTAAAAATCAACATTTAAACACTGTCAAATATTCAGAATAGGAAGATATTGTTATAATGATAGTGTTAAGAGATATTTGCCAAAGTTGTTTGACCCCTAAGTTCTATTTTTAGACATGACATCCATGTTGGTTGGTTAATCTGGATGAAAATCACATACTTTATAGAGAAAACAATCAATTACTGCTTAGTCACATGAAGTTTCATATTGATCTAGTTCATATCAAGTTGAAAGCAAACCACGTTAGTTGTTACTTATGGTAGTAAACGTCTAATTTTTCTTTTATATATTTACCTGCCATACAGCCAGGGTATCTGTCATTCATCTCTTTTTCCATGTCTGGCTCTGAAATCCACTGTCCCAAAATACCTTTGACACCTTCCCTGACATGAGGGACTGTATCATACTTTTCTTTTGTTGATATCCATGTCTTGGCCTCGACTCTAGCAACATCAGCAGGGTCAGTTCTGCACAAGAAACTGTAATAAACAATACATAGAACTTGTCATTATTTGCAAAATGATGTTGATTTGATAATGAGGCTGTAACATGTACATCTACAGTGAACTGTTGAACTGTATGGCTTTCTACAAGTTGTTATGTATGTTCACTTCTGAAATTCAAAGTAGGAACATTTTTATAAAAAAATAACTTTCTGACTTATGAGATTATACAAATTACAGCATGAATATGGAAAAATAAAGATGTGCAATTTTTAGAATGCAACAATTAAAAAAATATCTCAACTCGAACTAATATTTGGAGTTTCTTTTAAACTTTTAAATAAATGCAAGAAATGTAGACATATATAAAATAGATAACAAAGTTATTTCCCCTACAATTTCTACAAAGAGGTTATTTTGGATTATCTAAGGTTAGCATGGCAACCAACAATCAGGATCACCATCTTCAGAAATTATAACGCATTACTTTTCATTTATATGTATAATCTGTTTGTTTTTTTAATAAATACACTAATGTCTTGTTTTAGTTTCTCTTTCGTTAAAATCACAAGGTCAAGAAAAATCTGTTTAAAACAGAAAAGAATTAAATAAATGCATGTAACAACAAAAGAATGTGTACAGGAAAGCAGAACAGGATGAAGATTTTTTGAAATAAATATATTTAAAGTAAAAGACTTTGTCCTTGACTTATAAATTGAATGCATATTTATAATTATATATATGTACACAAATAATAAATGTATTCAAAAGAAAAAGTATAGAAATAAAATATGTTAATTATATTCATTACAACATCAATTCACCTTTTCTTTACTCAGTAGGTGGTATATAACATAATGTAAAATGTTCGTAAACAAGTTTGTTCTACCTCATAACACATTTTTAATTGGAAAACTTTAAAAAAAAAAATAATGGAAGAAAAATCTATTTTCTCATACCTGCCTTGATAACATATGCAAATCAAGACAAATGGAAGTTTTAACAAATAGGTCAGACATATTTTTAACATTCTCATTAAATATATTCTTCAACCTTCTCCATATCAGACAGTGACTAAGCTATTTAAACATAAATATTGCTTCATTAACAATACACAGTAACTATGTTTATACTTCTATGGAGTTCATGTATATATGTTACAGTGAATTTGTATAATCAGGGATTATGTATAATCCCTGATTTTTCAGGAATTATGTATAATCACTAAAAACATTAGTGATTATATAGATTCCCTAAAAAGGACCAGTGATTTTAATAATCACTGCTAATTTTAATTATTATTCTACAAATTCCCTAATAAGATTTCAGGGATTTTCAATAATCAAAAGCTTCAAAGATGAGATCTCAAACCAATTACACTAGTGGTTCCAGCAAGGATTTTTATAGTCTTACTATACAAATCCTTGGTTCCAGGAAAAGCAGATCCCAAAAAACTAATGGTCAATATTCACGAAAAGGCTGAATAGCATGGAATCCTGCTCGGATCTTTAATAGAAATCAGTTTTAGGTTGTACAATTTGTACCTTCAGATGTTTATGCTGAAAACTCTATTTCTCTCAGACGTGCCGTAAAATCTGATTTGATGTGGAGGACAAGAGTTTTTTTTAATGGTGGTATCGTGGTAAAAACAGATGTGAATTTGATAGATATGCCTTTAGAAAATCAGGGCAAATGTGTAATAGTTGATGCCATCCAAATTTAGTTTGTAAATAAAATGTTTAATATTAAAATATTATACATAACATTAACATTTATTAAAACGACTGTACGCATAAAAATAGTTTTAATGACAATTTCATTTTATTTCATATTATCAACCTAAAAACAATTGCTAAAACAATACGATAAAAAGAATAATCATTATGCAATTTAATATTTCCATACTGACTTCATCAACCCGTCTGTGTGGGCTCGCTTGATATTATTAATACTTATACAGTCAATATCGAAAAGGGCTTGCTTGATATTATTATTGATAAAGTCAGTATTAAAAACAAAACATCAATTTATTCTATATATATTTTGCTTATCATTTAATTATATTGTGCTTATCATTTAATTATTTTGTGTTTAACATTTCAATATTTTTGTGTCTTTCATATTAATAAATAATGCCTAACGTTTTACAATATTAAGGTTATTATCATGATATATTAAGGTTAACTTTTAGATATTTCAATATGCTATATATTTTAATATTATCAATTCGTATATTTTAACAAATTTGATTCGTTTAGGGATAGTCACATGTTAAACTATATTTTCGAAGGTAGAGAGACAACGGCGGATAGCAAAACGCATATTGACCTGCAAAAAGCATATTGCACGGTTATTTTTAGAATATCTAAAAACCAATATACTTTGTGACGTCATGTAATGAATTTCAGGATATTGTTTACGTTTTAAAACACATGATATCTGTGATCGATTATTTGACGAAAAAAATCTTCAAATACATAAGATGTCCAAAAAAAAAGTAAATGAAATAACAACTAATATATGTTGTTATTGTCAAGAAGACAATGTAATATCTATAAAATTCCAACAAACTTAAATGACGATTTTGATACAAATATGGTCAGAAATTAATAATATAACAAATATAGCCTTTGTATGAGGTCAATACATGATATATCGACCCAAAGAAGTATATCGACCTCGGACTTCGTCCTCAGTCAATATACTTCTTTCAGGTTAATATATCCTTGTATCGACCTCATACAAAGGCTATATTTGTATAGTATCATTTCAGTTATTCTGTATAATCCCTGACGTTTTTTCTAGTGATAATGATTATACATAATCCCTGAAAGTTTTAGTGATTATATATAAGGCACTGGCTACGGTTACATGGAAATGTAACAATAATAAAAATATTATTGTTACATTAGAGTCTAATTTCCGGAAAGGAAAGTTGGGTAAGGAACTGATTAATTACGAATGTAACAATAATTATTGAGGCTACGGTTACATTGAGTTATTGTTACATGAAAAACAGCATTGTACGTACGCTAGATCAATTAAACTTAAATCTATAGTTTTTTTGCTTAATTCTTTCATTTGTACTAAATAATGCTGGTAATAATGATAAATAATCAATATTATTATTCAACAAATGGTGTGTAAATAGTTTTACGTATTCATGGTTTTGATGTTCTTAACGATGCTACTCCGGATTAGGACTGAGTACTCCAAAGGCGAAAAATATAGTTTAATGGTTTCACTTTTTAAGTATTTAACTGCACACATACTTTATACTGTCATTATACTTTTAACAATGGATGAAGAAATTCCTATTACCAATTTTGTTTAGGGTGAATAATTTAAAACTTGGAATGCGTTTGAAACGAAACTGAAACAATACTTCACACAGCTATACAAAGGCAGTTCTAAAAAAATATTAAGTTCTGGGAACTTCTGTATACATGCATCCATGGAGGACGTAAATTCGTTCATCAAAAATGGGTACGACTTAAACATGCTTTAACCAGATGCTCCGCAGGGCGTAGCTTTATACGACCGCAGAGGTTGAACCCTGAACAGTTGGGGCAAGTATGGACATAACATTCAAGCTGGATTCAGCTCTAAATTTGGATTGTGATTAAATAGTTGACACAGCATAGGTTTCTGACACAGAATGAATGTGTTCTAATGAACTTAAAATTTTTGTTTTCTCTTAGAGCAATTCACTATGCTGTTGAATATTAATCCTCTCAAAAAAATGTTTGAAGAAATTTTCTTTTTTATTTATGAAATTTCAAATGAGAAAAATTGAACCCAATTTTTTTAATCACATTCCCCTTTCCCTTATTCCAAAACTAATCTCAATTAAAATTTCTAATGGAGTTTGCAACAATAACTACTCATTTAAATACATCATAAAATATTAAGATGTAAAAAAACTGCTTGTTATCACTGAATGGTAAAGATTATTTTAATTTATCAGTTGGTAGTAAAAAGTGAATATACATTGTATATTGTATATAACAAAGATTTAAGTTGATTCTGGACAAAGAAAGATAACTCCAATTAAAAAAAATCTTGCTATTGCACAATATTTTGCAATTAGATATTTCTTGCTTACTATTCTGGACAAAGAAAGATAACTCTAATTAAAAAAAAAATTGCTATTTCACAATATTGTGCAATTAGATATTTCTTGCCATTGCGCAATACTGTGCAATTGAAAAGACTTGCTATTGCACAATACTTAATATAATAATTTTGGATCCTGATTTGGACCAACTTGAAAACTGGGCCCATAATAAAAAATCTAAGTACATTTTTGGATTCAGCATATCAAAGAACCCCAAGATTTCAATTTTTGTTAAAATCAGACTAAGTTTAATTTTGGACCCTTTGGACTTTAGTGTAGACCAATTTGAAAACAGGACCAAAAATGAAGAATCTACATACACAGTTAGATTTGGTATATCAAAGAACCCCATTTATTCAATTTTTGATGAAATCAAACAAAGTTTAATTTTGGACCCCGATTTGGACCAACTTGAAAACTGGGCCAATAATCAAGAATCTAAGTACATTTTTAGATTCAGCATATTAAAGAACCTAACTGATTCATTTTTTGTCAAAATCAAACTAAGTTTAATTTTGGACCCTTTGGACCTTAATGTAGACCAATTTGAAAACGGGACCAAAGGTTAAGAATCTACATACACAGTCATGACAGTTAGATTCGGCATATCAAAGAACCCCAATTATTCAATTTTGATGAAATCAAACAAAGTTTAATTTTGGACCCTTTGGGCCCCTTATTCTGTTGGGACCAAAACTCCCAAAATCAATACCTACCTTCCTTTTATGGTCATAAACCTTGTGTTTAAATTTCATAGATTTCTATTTACTTATACTAACGTTATGGTGCGAAAACCAAGAAAAATGCTTATTTGGGTCCCTTTTTGGCCCCTAATTCCTAAACTGTTGGGACCTAAACTCCCAAAATCAATACCAACCTTCCTTTTGTAGTCATGAACATTGTGTTTAAATTTCATTGATTTCTATTTACTTAAACTAAAGTTATTGTGCGAAAACCAAGAATAATGCTTATTTGGGCCCTTTTTTGGCCCCTAATTCCTAAACTGTTGAAACCAAAACTCCCAAAATCAATCCCAACCGTTCTTTTGTGGTCATAAACCTTGTGTCAAAATTTCATAGATTTCTATTAACTTAAACTAAAGTTATAGTGCGAAAACCAAGAAAATGCTTATTTGGGCCCTTTTTGGCCCCTAATTCCTAAAATGTTGGAACCAAAACTCCCAAAATCAATACCAACCTTCCTTTTGTGGTCATAAACCTTGTGTTAAAATTTCATAGATTTCCATTCACTTTTACTAAAGTTAGAGTGCGAAAACTAAAAGTATTCGGACGCAGGACGACGACGACGACGACGACGACGACGCCAACGTGATAGCAATATACGACGAAAAATTTTTCAAATTTTGCGGTCGTATAAAAACCACTTACTGGATTCATATGTAGAAACTGCCATTGTAAATAAAAAATTAAAGAAATTATATTTATAATTGTATGCATGGTAAACATAAAATAAATGTCTTAAACTTTTATTATTTAGTACATATTACTAGTCCCATCGTACATTGCTGTTTTTCATGTAACAATAACGCAATGTAACCGTAGCCTCAATAGTTATTGTTACATTCGTAATTATTCAGGTCCTTACCCAACAATGCATTTCGGCAATTAATCTCCAATGTATCAATAATATTTTTATTATTGTTACATTTCCATGTAACCGTAGCCAGTGCCTATATATAATCCCTAAATTAACCAGTGATTAAACATTATCCCTGAAAATTTTAGGGATTCTACATAATCCCTGATTATACAAATTCACTGTAACATATACATGTATGTTGCACTGTATGATTAACACTGTATGAGTTATTCCCCTTTACTTAAATGATACAAAATGTCACCCAAATAAGACTTATCACTGTGTTTGTAATTGCATCACCAAAACTCCCAAAATCAATCCCAACCGTTCTTTTGTGGTCATAAACCTTGTGTCAAAATTTCATAGATTTCTATTAACTTAAACTAAAGTTATAGTGCGAAAACCAAGAAAATGCTTATTTGGGCCCTTTTTGGCCCCTAATTCCTAAAATGTTGGAACCAAAACTCCCAAAATCAATACCAACCTTCCTTTTGTGGTCATAAACCTTGTGTTAAAATTTCATAGATTTCCATTCACTTTTACTAAAGTTAGAGTGCGAAAACTAAAAGTATTCGGACGCAGGACGACGACGACGACGACGACGACGACGACGACGACGACGACGCCAACGTGATAGCAATATACGACGAAAAATTTTTCAAATTTTGCGGTCGTATAAAAACCACTTACTGGATTCATATGTAGAAACTGCCATTGTAAATAAAAAATTAAAGAAATTATATTTATAATTGTATGCATGGTAAACATAAAATAAATGTCTTAAACTTTTATTATTTAGTACATATTACTAGTCCCATCGTACATTGCTGTTTTTCATGTAACAATAACGCAATGTAACCGTAGCCTCAATAGTTATTGTTACATTCGTAATTATTCAGGTCCTTACCCAACAATGCATTTCGGCAATTAATCTCCAATGTATCAATAATATTTTTATTATTGTTACATTTCCATGTAACCGTAGCCAGTGCCTATATATAATCCCTAAATTAACCAGTGATTAAACATTATCCCTGAAAATTTTAGGGATTCTACATAATCCCTGATTATACAAATTCACTGTAACATATACATGTATGTTGCACTGTATGATTAACACTGTATGAGTTATTCCCCTTTACTTAAATGATACAAAATGTCACCCAAATAAGACTTATCACTGTGTTTGTAATTGCATCACCAAAACTCCCAAAATCAATCCCAACCGTTCTTTTGTGGTCATAAACCTTGTGTCAAAATTTCATAGATTTCTATTAACTTAAACTAAAGTTATAGTGCGAAAACCAAGAAAATGCTTATTTGGGCCCTTTTTGGCCCCTAATTCCTAAAATGTTGGAACCAAAACTCCCAAAATCAATACCAACCTTCCTTTTGTGGTCATAAACCTTGTGTTAAAATTTCATAGATTTCCATTCACTTTTACTAAAGTTAGAGTGCGAAAACTAAAAGTATTCGGACGCAGGACGACGACGACGACGACGACGCCAACGTGATAGCAATATACGACGAAAAATTTTTCAAATTTTGCGGTCGTATAAAAACCACTTACTGGATTCATATGTAGAAACTGCCATTGTAAATAAAAAATTAAAGAAATTATATTTATAATTGTATGCATGGTAAACATAAAATAAATGTCTTAAACTTTTATTATTTAGTACATATTACTAGTCCCATCGTACATTGCTGTTTTTCATGTAACAATAACGCAATGTAACCGTAGCCTCAATAGTTATTGTTACATTCGTAATTATTCAGGTCCTTACCCAACAATGCATTTCGGCAATTAATCTCCAATGTATCAATAATATTTTTATTATTGTTACATTTCCATGTAACCGTAGCCAGTGCCTATATATAATCCCTAAATTAACCAGTGATTAAACATTATCCCTGAAAATTTTAGGGATTCTACATAATCCCTGATTATACAAATTCACTGTAACATATACATGTATGTTGCACTGTATGATTAACACTGTATGAGTTATTCCCCTTTACTTAAATGATACAAAATGTCACCCAAGTAAGACTTATCACTGTGTTTGTAATTGCATCAACAAAACAATGGATGCCACATGTGAAGCAGGATCTTCTAACCCTTCCCAAGCATCTTAGATCAACCTAAAATTTGTGTGGGGTTTGTGTTGCTCTCAGTTTTTAGTTTTATAAGTTGCATTTTTTGTACTGTTACATTTGTCTTTTCTTTTTTGCAATGGCATTGTCTGTTTATCAACTTATGAATTTAATTATCCCTTGGTTATCAACTTATGAATTTAATTATCCCTTTGTAATCAACTTATGAATTTAATTATCCCTATGTTATCAACTTTTTTTTAATGTTTTCATTTTTAAGATAAAATCAAATAATGTAAATTCAGAAATTATTGTGTGCATTTGTTATTGCAATTTTGTCATTTTAGACTTAAATGCGATTTTATTTTTTACATTTTTAAGAAAAATCCTGTTTTCATTCATATCAAATATTTCAAAATGCAAGTTTAAATTATAGTGTTTACAACTTTGTCACATTTTTCGCAATAATAAAAACCTCGCAATAATTTCTAAATTAACAGTAATCTAATAACAAAACCAAAATAGAATACTATATAAAAAAAAATTACATTTGCAAACTTAGAAAGAAATCTGAAGTTTTACTTATTGTAAGTAAACTTTGAAACTCTTGTAATTATACATTATTGATAACTAAACATCGAATATACAAAATCATTAGAGGAACTAATTTTTTATCTATAATCATCTATGTTATTCTGTTAAGATGGAAGGGATATCAAAGTCAAGGGTCATAACCTTACTTGTTCTCATATTTGGGGAGTGAAGTAAGAACTCCTCTCTCTAACAATTTGTGTATGATCTCATCAGCCTCTCCTTGTGAACCATCACAAATATACAATGCTCTAGGTGCACAAATGTCAACCTTAAAATAAACATATTTTTCTTTAAGGAAAGAGGGCAGACATATAAATTTCAAACTCAGGTGTAGTCAACAAATAAAGAGATTGAAATGAATATGTAATCAAAATTCAATAATACTTCAAGCATAGACATGCAGTCAAGAAATTGTATTAAAACTTAACAACATTATTTGTATCATATTCAAATAGATTAACCTTTAAATTCAATTATGCTTTACAATTGTTTTCCAAAAAGCAAAATTTCAATCATATTTTCATCAAAAAAACTTTTGGTACTAACATTTTACTGAACTTACCCATTTTGCAATGAACTTCTGACATTTCTTAGGAAGTTTATGGAAGTCTCCCTTGGCAATTGGTATGGGTCCAATATGCTGGACTACTATGTTATGGACCTCATAAAACTGGGTTTCCTCTTTACCAAACACACTGGTCATTTTGTGTTCTCTGCGTTCTCTGGTTGTCTACAAAATAATAACAAACATTTTTTATTCTAAATTAAACACAAATAACTAGAGGCTCTAAAAAGCCTGTGTCGCTCACCTTGGTACATTTGTATATGTGAATATTCAACAAAGGACACAGATGGATTCGTGACAAAATTGTGTTTTGGTGATGGTGATATGTTTGTAGATCTAACTTTACTGAACATTCTTGCTGCGTACATATATCCCCATCTATAATGATTGGCCCAGTAGTTTCAGTTAAAAGTGTTAGTAAAAATTTACAAATTTTATGAAAATTGTTAAAAATTGACTATCGATTCGTCTGAAATTTTCAGGGCAGATAGATCTTGACCTGATAAACAATTTAACCAATGCCAGTTTTCCTCTTAATGCTTTTGTTTTTGAGTTATAAGCCAAAAACTGCATTTTATCCCATGTTCTATTTTTAGCCATGGCAGCCATCTTGGTAGGTTGACCAGGTCAACAGACACAATTTTTAAACTAGATACCCCAATGATGATTGTGGCCAAGTTTGGTTTAATATGGCGCAGTAGTTTCAGAGGAGAAGATTTTTGTAAAAGATAATTAAGATTTACAAAAAATGGTTAAAAATTGACTATAAAGGGCAATAACTCCTAAAGGGGTCATTTGACCATTTCGGTAATGTTGACTTATTTGTAAATCTTATTTTGCTGAACATTTTTGCTGTTTACAGTTTATCTCTATCTATAATATTTTTCAAGATAATAACCAAAAACAGCAAAATTTCCTTAAAATTACCAATTTAGGGGTAGCAACCCAACAACAGGTTGTTCGATTCATCTGAAATTTTCAGGGCAGATAGATCTTGACCTGATAAACAATTTTACCCCATGTCAGAATTGCTCTAAATGCTTTGGTTTTTGAGTTATAAGCCAAAAAATGCATTTTACCCCTATGTTCTATTTTTAGCCATGGCGGCCATCTTGGTAGGTTGACCGGGTCACCGGACACAATTTTTAAACTAGATACCCCAATGATGATTGTGGCCAAGTTTGGTTTAATATGGCACAGTAGTTTCAGAGGAGAAGATTTTTGTAAAAGATAATTAAGATTTACAAAAAATGGTTAAAAATTGACTATAAAGGGCAATAACTCCTAAAGGGGTCATTTGACCATTTCGGTAATGTTGACTTATTTGTAAATCTTATTTTGCTGAACATTATTGCTGTTTACAGTTTATCTCTATCTATAATATTTTTCAAGATAATAACCAAAAACAGCAAAATTTCCTTAAAATTACCAATTTAGGGGTAGCAACCCAACAACAGGTTGTTCGATTCATCTGAAATTTTCAGGGCAGATAGATCTTGACCTGATAAACAATTTTACCCCATGTCAGAATTGCTCTAAATGCTTTGGTTTTTGAGTTATAAGCCAAAAACTGCATTTTACCCCTATGTTCTATTTTTAGCCATGGCGGCCATCTTGGTTGGTTGACCGGGTCACCGGACACAATTTTTAAACTAGATACCCCAATGATGATTGTGGCCAAGTTTGGTTTAATTTGGCCTGGTAGTTTCAGAGGAGAAGATTTTTGTAAAAGTTAACGCAGGACGACGACGGACGACGACGACGACGGACGACGACAGACGCCGGACGCAAAGTGATGAGAAAAGCTACCATGAAGTGAATGACAAGCATTTGAGTTATCTCAAATTCATTTTCCTTAAATCTAAAGACTAAACTTTCGGGTTTTTTCCATCACCTACTAGTGACTCAAGTAAGATTTTCTCCAACAACTATTATCCTTGTATAGCTGAATATGATGTATGTTTTACTCATTGATGAAGGTTGTACAGTGATCTGTGTCATCTGGTCTCTGGTAAATAGTTGTCTTATTGGCAATCATACCACATCTTTTCATTTTTTTATGATATCACTCACACAACTTAATAAGAGTTTTTTCAGTTTGGAGCTCACCATCAGATGTTTCTTAAAACAATTGTTTGATAATGTGGAAAGGAAGAAAGGAACACATATGTATCTAAAATGTCAAAAAGAAGTCTTTAAAAAATTCAAATTCAGTCATTCTAAAAAGGATAAAAAGATATCAAGGGGCAGTAAAATAAATCATAAGTCAAAGAAAGATAGTCAGCATCATGACCAATACAAAAATCTTCTGCAATACGAAACCCACAAAAGGTTGTAGAAGGGTAAGGATCTCTGGACTAGCCTGTTGTGTTGCTTATGTCAAGTAAAATGTCTGGTGATGTCACAAAATGAGGGAAGGAGCTCAGGGTACTAGCGCCTACTAGGGGAAGGACAACAGACCCCTAGTAATCTTAAATATAGATGGATAAAAAAGGGGGAGATCATAACAACACAAAATGCTATTAGAGTGGGGTGCTCATTTTCGCCATATCTTTCAATGTTTTCTGCAGTTTATGTTCAGGTCATTATGTTTTTGAAGTATACTGATATTTCTATATGAATATAACTTCAAATGCAAAATATTTCTTAGCTTGAAAACTTGTTTGTTTGAAAAAAATCATCTGAAAAGTTAAATTAAAGGGTGTTTGAAATTTCCTGATTTTTTGTCAAAGGGGGACACATATTCGCCGTTTTTACGCATCTATTTAAAACCAAATAACTGCAGCTTTAAACAATGTTTATCAAATCAATTTCATTATAGATGAAAAGCAGATATTTCACAGTTGTGAAGAACTGTGAAATTTTGGGCAATCAGTCAAAGAATTAATAAGAAATACTTCTTTGAAATCGTGTTTTTCATTCAGGAAATTGGCCGAAAATTGTTGTCCGTTTTTCGGTCCTTTGCAGTTAGTGCCGAAATTTTGTCTCAGTTAAAAAAAATAATAATATTTGTTATTAAAATATAATTTAATGGCATATTTCTTCCATTTCAGCCATCCTTTGAAGTTTTTACACCTCAAAATCATAAAACGGCGAAATTGTGTCCCCGGCGAATATGTGCATCCCACTCTACACAACTTTTTATTCAATCTCTACCTAATTGTTATCATTTAATGTATATTGATTCACATGTAAAAGAAAATTCAATATTATATTTGCCATACCCATTCCCAACATTTTCAGGGGCATCCAAACCAAATATAAGCACAAAATGTTTTACACCAGTATTCTGTATTTGTTTTTTGTTTTTAAACAGTTCTTATTTAAATATCAAAAGACATCAAATTGGAATATTTGTCATCTTAAATCTGGATGCATGAGTTACAAGGGGAATTGGAAAAGTTGAAATAAAGAATACTTATATTTTGACATTTATAAAAATAATTACAAATATTAAAGGACTACTCTAGAAATCCTTTAAAATATTCCAGACCTATGATGTACAATATAATTACAATGCACTGTTACTAAGACAAAGACCTCAATAAGTCAACGTAAAATGTACACCCTGGTGACTCAATTTAATATAAATTTGTATTCTACAAAGAATCAATTCCTAGAACTATCTGAGCTAAGGATCTAAATGTTTACCATAAGTCACTGGAGTATAAGCATGATAAACATGAAAATAAGAATATGTGGTATCATTTGATTACCAACAACATGAACAACACAATAAAACTTAGGTTAAGGTGATCTATGTTACTGAACTGTGTTGGAATGTATGTCATTTATTGTATGTAAGAGGTTCTTAAATATTACTGACATATTATTCAAAACTAAACTTTTCTTAGAAATGACCTTCCGCTTACCGGTAAGACTTGACCATTGAAGCTATTCAATTGTAAATATTTGGAAAATTTATTGTACTGAACAAAGCAAATACATTGTTGATATTGGATTGTTTAGAAATAAACACCTGCATACAACTTTATCTCATTCAAACATAAAATTTGAGTCACAATAACTCCCACTCTGAAATATTGGTATTATATCTTTGGTTTCTGAGAGATATACAATATATCATAGAACTTAATAAAATTCTGAGAGGTGTTTATACATTGAGACTAGGGTAAATGTATATGCCACTGGCTCCTGTCCACTGCCAATGGATGGCATAATAATAATTTAGCCAAAAACTATTTTGGTATTTAAAGTGGTATCAATCATGTCAATTTATTCAAGATTAAGTTGATCTAAGTTTGCTAAAGTATGAATATTTATGTACAATATTTGCAGTTTTTAAGCTGTATAAAACTTTAGCAAACAGAAAAATTCATATTATAAGTGAAAACAAGAACGTGGTAAATAAAGTAGATAAAAACACTGGCAAAAAAAAGCAGATTAAATCCATGGCAAGCAAAAGATTAAAGTACTGGCAAACAAAATGCAAATTAAGCACTGGCAAAGTATAATAAAGAAAGTAGTGTAAAGCCGCACAAACATAAAAATCAGATCATTCAATGGCAAAAAAAAGCACTAGCAAATAAGAAAGAAGATTGAAGCACTGGCAAATAAGAAAGAAGATTGAGGCACTGGCAAATAAGAAAGCAGATTTAAACACTGGCAAATAAGAAAGCAGATTAATAGCACTGGCAAGTAAGAAAGCAGATTAAAGCACAGGCAAATAAGAAAGAAGATTGAGGCACTGGCAAATAAGAAAGCAGATTTAAACACTGGCAAATAAGAAAGCAGATTAATAGCACTGGCAAGTAAGAAAGCAGATTAAAGCACAGGCAAATAAGAAAGAAGATTGAGGCACTGGCAAATAAGAAAGCAGATTTAAACACTGGCAAATAAGAAAGCAGATTAATAGCACTGGCAAGTAAGAAAGCAGATTAATAGCACTGGCAAGTAAGAAAGCAGATTAAAGCACAGGCAAATAAGAAAGAAGATTGAGGCACTGGCAAATAAGAAAGCAGATTTAAGTACTAGCAAATAAGAAAGCAGATTGGAGTACTGGCAAATAAGCAGATTCAAGAACTGGCAAATAAGAAAGAAGATTGAAGCACTGGCAAATAAGAAAGCAGATTTAAGTACTAGCAAATAAGAAAGCAGATTGGAGTACTGGCAAATAAGGAGATTCAAGAACTGGCAAATAAGAAAGAAGATTGAGGCACTGGCAAATAAGAAAGCAGATTGGAGTACTGGCAAACAAGAAAGTAGATTAAAGCACAGGCAAATAAGAAAGACGATTGAGGCACTGGCAAATAAGAAAGCAGATTTAAGTACTAGCAAATAAGAAAGCAGATTGGAGTACTGGCAAATAAGCAGATTCAAGCACTGTCAAATAAGAAAGAAGATTGAGGCACTGGCAAATAAGAAAGCAGATTAAAGCACTGGCAAATAAGAAAGCAGATTTATTCAATTGCAAATAAGAAAGCAGACTAAAGCAGTGGTAAATAATAAAGCAGATTAAAGCAATGTCAAATAAGAAAGTATATAAAAGCACTGGCAAGTAAGAACACAGATTAAAGCACTGGAAAATGAGAAAAAAGAGCAAAGCACAAACATATAAGAAAGCAGATTAAAGCACTGGAAAACAAGAAAGCAGATAAAAGCACTGAGCACTAAGAAAACAAATGTGATCTAGCATATTAGAAACAAATGTGATCTAGCATATTAGGAAACAGATTTGATAAGGCAAATAAGAAAGAAAACTTAAGTGCAGGCATTTTCAGCAAAAATGTAGAATTAAAATGAATTAATAAAATGCATCAGTTATAAATGCACTTCATGAAAACAATCAACAGATTCAGTTATTCACAAAAAAAGGAGTTATATGTTCAAGTTACATAAATGCGAGAATTTCTCGTTGCATTGAAGACCTGTTGGTGACCTTCTGCTGTTGTCTGCTCTATGATAGGGTTGTTGTCTCTTTGGCACATTCCCCATTTCCATTCTCAATTGTATGTACACTCATAAAAATAATTAAGGGCTAAACAACATCAATAAATCATTGAAATAAAAAAAATTAAGATACAAGTATTTCAACTCTACCTCATGACAAAATATCCTACAATACACAACAGTACTGGAAAAACTACAATTATAAAGAAAATAAGTCTACATGCCTTTCATGTTAACAAAGTTGTACTTTTTTAATCACAAGCTTGCACTTGAAATATCAGACTGATTAATTTGCAGAAACCTGAATTAATATGACACTGTGCATAACCTAATCAATTTACAACTCAACCTGTCAGCCAAGAAAGAAATTCAGTACATGTATCAGATTTGACAGCCAGGACAAAAGAAATAGAAGCATTACATACAGATATCTAGTACACCCTTTTTTCAGTTGCAAATAAACTGCGTTGTATAATTGCCAGTTCATTAGTACTAGGTTTTTGTACATTCCATGCAAGAGAGTATATATCATGAATTATGATGTATACAGCTAATTCATAAGTTCTCTGTTAATCAACATCTATAATTATACAACAAAATTTCTGATAATTATCCAACACAATTTCTGATAACTCTTGTTTTTATTCATTATATAAATGTGATACAAAAAAGTGCCTAATGTTCAACGAATAAGTACAGACATTATACATGTTATAAAAGTGTATAGCTTTTTTAGCGATACCAACTTGTTTAAAATCTAATTCTATCTTTAAGTATTTTTAAAAAAGCGTCACTTAAAGAAAACCAATTATCTAAATAAAGTAGCCCGAAATAACCTGTAAATTCTTTTGATCTTCTTTGAACAGAATACTTCCTTAAAAAGTTTATGTAATGAAAAAGTTATTTTTGTTTTGTTTGAAAACATAGATCCCCAATAATAATATCCAAATAACAGAGAACTTTAAAATTAACTTATTTATAGTTTACATGACCCACAGTACAGTTACTCTACCGTGTCAATTCTCTCTGCTAGATTTTCAAGCATATCTGCTCCAAGCCATGGCATATATCCATACTGAGAACCCATGTCCCACGTATCTTCAGGAGCATGTCCATATTGTTGCTTGAATAAATCCATTTTGTTGCTTTTATAAACTATTCATAGCAATCTGCTGGTCAAAATGGCTGAAAATGGATCAGGACTTACACGATTTGTCAATACATGTATAGGATTTGACACTCTGACTTTTGGGGTATATTAGGAAACTGTTATTTGATAAAACACAACGCAAAAACTGTCACATACTCCATTGTCAATACAAAATATAAAAGTCATCAACTATCACAAAAAAAAAACCATCTGTCATCCACAATATAATCTTGAATTTAACCTAGAAGAGTAAACATTTTCCACAATAAAGACTGAGTGTAGAACTAAACCAAGTGGATAATACTACAGAAGTTTACCAAACACAATAAAGAGGAAGATATATTAGTATAGGTGTTTCACAAGTACTTACAGAAAACATAAATAATATCCATTGCATCTATAGCTTGTGAAGGGTACATCACTCATGCACTTCATTAATAAAACAATGACCTGTTTTCTGTATAAACAGCAGTATGCACTTGTTTATTTTTCTGTCAGAATTTCTCTCCTATTGACTCAATGTATAAAAAAAAATGTAAAATAAAAAAAACCTGAACCTACCTACCCTTTTTCAAAGATGTAACAGGAAACACACATATTATTTATTTTGCCTACTGGGGAGTTGCAATTTAACAGTTTAGAATTGACCAGGTTCAAAATTCTTCAATATTGTTGTTCAAATTGAAAATATATATACCATTAGACAGTCACATGCAACTGTAAACTAGAGTATCTTGTCTACATTATAAGCTGTGTTTGAACCATATATTGAGCATTGTTGAAAGTCTCATTCCAGTGTTAGAAAGTTGTAAAAATTCTAAAAAGGCTTAGTATCATTATCCCAATGGGCCAGGAAATACTACTCTGCCACCTAAACATGCTAAAGACTGCATGGTTAAACATATAGTTGTTAACTTTTATG
The DNA here is from genome assembly GCF_963676685.1 of Mytilus edulis. NCBI lineage: Eukaryota > Metazoa > Mollusca > Bivalvia > Mytilida > Mytilidae > Mytilus > Mytilus edulis. The sequence goes on along the minus strand of NC_092348.1, from coordinate 23,534,552 downwards.
TTATTTACTTTAGATCTCTGGTGGAGAGTTGCCTAAATGCCTAATTGGAAATCTTACCACATCTTAATCTAAATAGACACCATAAGTGTATGCACCTCATCGACATTAGTATTATAAACAAATAATAACAGAACATATCTTAATCAATAATGTACTAGTTTAATATTTTATTCTGATTCATCTTTCCCTGGCCTGTAATAGACAATTTTACAGATATATCCTTTATTAGGCTTATTTAAATTGAAAAGATTAGGGGGAAATGACAATATATATTTGTTTTGTAACCTCACAAGACAGGTGAACTAAAAGTAATATCATATGTACCAGTAATGAGATAATTTAAGTTCAAGGTTATATCAAGTACAAATGATAACAACAGGATATAAGTGAAGTTTACAGTATGATACATGTTTCTTTACATTGCTATTACTTAAACTGTATTTTTTTCTTATTATAATAAGTTTGAAAGAGACAGTTGATATATTAAACAGTTACTAGGGTTGCTCTTCAAGTTTTATACAATTTTCCCCTTAATGTCAATCACAATTGTGAATTTTGTGTGTGTGTTTAATTCTTATAAGCTGTTAATACACGTAGTAAATATAAAAATAAGAGATGTGATATGAACCAATGAGACAACTTTGCATCAGAGACCAAAATAATCTAGAAGTATCAACTTTAGGTCACTGTATGGCCTTCAATAATGATCAAAATCCATACCTCATAGCAAGTAAGCTATTAACCCTTTCCTCCATGGAAATATTTTTTTTACATACTTGATTTGCATAGGATTTTTTCAAGAAAAAAAAATCATCAGGTTTAAAGTATTTTAACATGCATTGCTAAAACAAATATTTCATGAGTGAAATTCCAATCAGATATGTTCTTATGAATATCCTTTTTATATTAGATACATATTTTTAAAAGTCTGATAAAGTTTTTTCATAGGCAATACCTTTCAACTGAGGCACTACACAGACGTCGAAAGGCGTCATTATGGAGTTAAGGGGGTGGCGTCAAAAGGCGTCATTATGGAGGAAAGGTTGACATGAATGACAAATGAAAAACAGTTCAAAAGATAAAACTAACTCCCTGGTATATGTAATAAACAAGAAACAAAAGTATGTATATATGTGATACATTTTATACAGTAACAAACAACCACCACATAATGACTTGCTTCTGACTAGGATAAGGCCAAACAGAATGTAACGGGGTAAAACATATTTCCAAGTGCCCAAACTTTTACTTAAATAACTGGGACAGACTCAATTGTAACAGCCCAACATAAAACAATGTTATAAAAATTAGATGAAAAAGGCTTGTCTCATCAGCTTGACACAAAGCAGCATACATTTATATATGACAGCTTCCAATGAGAGAAATGATCTTTGACAGTTTTTGCTGATCTGTTGATGCCTTTTCAGTTCAAATACTCTGAAAAAAATATTATTTAAGGCTTAACAGACTTTTGGTTTGGGACATACTAAAGAAGGTTTTGAAGAAACAATTGCTGTGAGCACAAAAATCAATCTCATAAGGTTTTTCTAACTCATGCCCATAGCCTCCACCTCTTCTAGAAGGGTATCAAAATTATATGAACTGGAACATTATTGTAATTGTGGTCTAATTCTTTAGTCAAAATCCGTTTTTTTTTTACAGCAAACCCTCTAATTATGAAGGTTTTAAAAATAGGTGGTCCACAAAGTCAGGTGCTTATTATTATGGCATGATATAAAAAAAAAAAATCTATTATAAGCATCCAGTGGTTTAGGACAAGTTCAGTTTGGTTACCAGGTATCACAAATGTAAGTGGATAGTGCCCGGGCTGGTGTTTATCAGACTTGGACAAGTTGGTCATACAAGATATTATTTTAGATCCTTTGTTGCTATTGGAACCCTGAAATAACTTGGAAACCTTTAAAATGTAGAGGTGCATTCATTTAATGAAGATTATTGTTAAGTTTAGAAAAGCCCCTGGTTTATGGTTTTTCAAGAGTACAAAATGGTGAGGGATGAATAACCAAACTGAATAACAAACTCATATAAATCCTGACCAATTACTTCATTCTCATTTATATAATATAAAAACTTACTGCATATATTTGCAAGCGTCAAGTGTTTTTCTAAAATATAAGTTATCAAAGTCAGGTTTTGTTATGTACAAATGTAAAGCTATCTAAATGCATGGAATACATTTGTTTTTTACATCATAAAAATTTGTGCATCATCACATTCCTCCCCAAAAATAACTAATGAGGACACCATACTTTGATATTTTGACATTTATTGTGCATATAATACTACAAAGGCTTTGTCCTTTCACTATACTTATTGGCTAGTTAGTATTCTTCCAAATACAGTGTAAATAGTTTAAGCTCATTTCTAGAGAAGTTGTTAAAGCAAGGACAGAGTAAGCAAACAGTATTCTTAATAAACAACTTATATTTGTGAGCAGCCCCAGTTGATTTGACCATGCATAGTAAAACATAGGACACTATTCATAAATTTTCTCAACCAAGATCAGAAAAGTTACCAAAGTTGTTCCCCCTACTTAATGAAGTTACAAGTGTTGGGAGATATAATTATCCTTTCCTAAGTGATAAGACTTAGTTCAAATATAAGAGTAAGGTCTTATCTTCTTCAGCTGAACACACTCATTGGGCTAGCTGTACTTAGGCAGTCAAAGCACTAACAAATTCAGAATAAAACAAATGTATTCTTGTTTGAATTGTTAAATGTTTACATTTTTCATTTCAGGGCCTTTTATAGCTGACTATGTAGTATGGGCTTTGCTCATTTTTGAAGGCAGTATGGTGTTTGGTGACCCATAGTTGTAAATTCTGTGTCATTTGGTCTCTTGTGAAGATTTGTCTCATTGGCAATCATACCACATCTTTTTTGGGTTTTTTTTTAGCGTATTTGTTACAATTAATAAAAGAGGGACGAAAGATACCAAAGGGACAGTCAAACTCATAAATCTAAAACAAACTGACAACGCCATGGCTAAAAATGAAAAAGACAAACAGAAAAACAACAGTTCACATGACACAACATAGAAAACTAAAGAATAAACAACACAAACCCCACCAAAAACTAGGGGTGATCTCAGGTGCTCCGGAAGGTAAGCAGATCCTGCTCCACATGTGGCACAAGTCGTGTTGGTTATGTAATAATAATTTATAAAATACTGAAAATTTTAAGTTCCACTGAACAGAAACTTCCTTGAATCTGTCAAGCATTCAGTTTATGTCAGAGAACTGACTGATAGAATTATGTTTAGGGACTAATAATAATCTGGTAATATTATGTTTAAGTAGTTATATGATGGGGTGACCACAATATACATGATATAATTGGGGCTAAAAAAATTAGGAGTCAAGTTTACATTTGGGCTAATCCGATTTTTAAGCCTGTTCAATCAATTCCAAAATGTAGATCAGTTTAAAAAAAAAATTAAATATAACCTAATAACATTTTTATAAAAATCAGGTTATTTTTAAACCATCATTTGGTCAGGAATATATATATTAAAATAGATATACTGTTCCCAGATTTGGTTCAAAGGAAAAGAAATTGAAGTTTGATGCAACTTCACAGTGTTATCACTTGAGATTTTTTCATTTTTTGTTCTTTAACCATATTTATAATAGTATAAATATTTCATATGAAGCCAGCTTACAAAAAAAATTGTGGTAAAAATCTTTATTTCAGGTCAGATTATAATAACATTATTACAGGTGTTACTAAATAGAGGTAGGTGACAACTACACAGTACTGGTCCTAGAAGCAGATAAAGATCCAAAGACATTATCTGCATTCGGATTTAACATTTCAATATACCTGAATCAGCTGTTTCAGTATAACGTGTACTAATAATAGTCGCATTCACCTGGCCTTGAACTTTCCGAAGGTTATTTTATGCGCATCGTATTATTGTTTGTATTATATGTCTCTGTTTGCAATAAACAATAATTTTAACTTTTGAATTTCGGAAATGACAGTGCATTTTCCCCAAAACATATAATAGCACAGTAAATTTGAGTACTACTTCGTATGAATAAGTTTTAACCAAAGTAACAAAATCAGCAACATTCTCAACATTGATCTGGTAAAAAGTGCCGGTATCAACATAAATTTTGCACACAAGGAAGAACTTCAACTTGCATTTGGCAATGTTTTCACTCAACTGTTTAAAGTCGATTCAAATGTAGATGATTTGCATCAATTTAATAAACTTCTATTACAAAATTGTAAATTGTGCCTTACCTGTTAGATATATATATTTTGGATGAAATGATGACCTGAAATGACACTTTACCGGCTTTTTTCGATATGATAAATCTAGAGAGGAATGAAATGGACTCTCTTGTTAACTCCCCTGACTTTCCCGCCAAATATTGAAACTCAAAGGTGTCTTTTTCTAATGTGTTCTGTAATGATATCTTTTATTTTGTTCTTCGAAAAAATCGGGAAATATATTCATCGATGTGTGACTCCGTTCTGTCAGTCTGTACGACATATTGAAGACCCAGGGAACTCAGATGAAGAACGCGACATTAAATAAAAGAGTGCCCGGGTCAATAGCCCATTAGGTCAAAGATTAAGGCCACTAACTACACACAGGCACTTGTCTCAGAATCTTTTCCCCCTATTTACAGTGTTATATTTTAGGTATATTAGGGGGGGGGGGAATCTGAGACAAGTGCCAGTGTAACCGTTACACTGGCACTTGTCTCAGATTTTTTTCCCCTATATATGATCATATATATATACCTAAAATATAACACTGTCTGAGATATACAGATGTAATTTCAGTATATAAAACCAGAGACATATAATACAATTGTATAAATATGTCTCTAGCTGCATGATAAAACAAATGTTTTCCTGGGGTATTTTAAGTTTCTCCATGTTGTCCGATTAATACTGAACTTACAGGAATATGGAAGATTCAAGGCAGAGATATTTTTAATATATACATTCATGATTTTTCTGCTGACAGAACAAGAGGAAAACGCTATATCAAGGATTTGTATAGTTACTATACAAATCCTTGGCTATATTAATATATTGATTTTATAGCAAATAGGTTAAAGTCCAAGGTCAACTGTTTGAAAATACAAACTTTAAAAAAATCCGTTTCTAGATGGTAATTTAAGCACGTTTCCCTTGTTTAATTGAAATGAAGGTTGTGTTAATTGGAAGCCAGTCTAGGATGAGGGAGACACCTATACAGATTTTGGATTCGATATGTCTAAGTTTAAGGTTACTGCTGTTTAAAATAGTAACGTTTTTGATAAGTTAGTTTTCCGTGAAATGTATCTTATTATTCTTTTATTTTCCTCGTTAGCCTCATGGTCAGGGAAACCTTTGCGCACTATTTCGAAGTGGATCCAAAAAAGGTTTTTATTCTTAATATTGAGCTCTGAATCGAGAAAGTGTTAGTTACGATTTTGGTTTCAAGTCAAAGACAAATTAAAAGGTGTATATTTTTAGGTCGATCTACAAACTCAAATGTATGTCACAAAGGCAAAAGTAAAGACTTTAAAGATTTTAAAGAATAGGTCAATAGCAGTAATTTTATGACTTTTTTCTTAAATCGCAATAATTCACATATTTGCCCCTGTTCAGGCTATTTTTTAACTCATATTTATTTGGGTTTTTTTTTTACAGTACCTGCTTTGTATATAGTGATGTAGACCTGTTTAGTGTTTTTTATTCACCTTTGTATATAGTGATGTAGACCTGTTTTAGTGTTGTTTATACACCTTTGTATATAGAGATGTAGACCTGTTTTAGTGTTGTTTATACACCTTTGTATATAGAGATGTAGACCTGTTTTAGTGTTGTTTATACACCTTTGTATATAGAGATGTAGACCTGTTTTAGTGTTGTTTATACACCTTTGTATATAGTGATGTAGACCTGTTTTAGTGTTGTTTATACACCTTTGTATATAGTGATGTAGACCTGTTTAGTGTTGTTTATACACCTAGCTGTCATGTAAATGTTGTCTGTACACATGTTGTTTTCGAAATTATTTCAGGACATATCTATTTTCCGTGTTGTTATTATGTGTACCTATTTATCTGTATTGTCTGTACACGACGGCGTGCACAAAGTTGACGGCAACTGCATGTAAAATGCGCCTTTTAAATAGTCTTATACCAACCGTGTTTAAAATATTTTTTAATAAGAATAGGTATAAGAATTTTTTTATGATAACATGATGAATGCATGCCATTAAAATCCACATTACTTGTAAGGTAAATTAAAATTTAATCTATAAAGCATGAAACGGGCATAAAGAAAACGACAAAAATACGGTGTAACTTGTAACATTAAATAAGCATAAATTAGATTTTTTGACCTAAAACTTATACAAATTCAACATATTTTCCTGCATTTTCGTATAATAGAATTGTTCGGATTCGGACTCGGACATTACACGAAATTCATCGCAAAAAAAAAATCAAAAACGATCATGGTAGATAAGTTTGGAATGGTTTTCGTTGTGTGTATAAGAAGTAGTAATTTGGAAGGACTAATAATCGAAATGGAAGAATCGACAAGAAAAATATGTAATTACAATCTTTTTATTTTCAAATTGGTATTCCAAATGTGCATAACCAGAGGTTTAAAATAATCTGCAAAATATGAATGATTCGATATAGTCCAGACTGAACACCTGAATTTTTTTAATGTCCAGCTAGTATGTTACAATCTTAAGAAATGACGTTTAACGCTATTTTCTGAAAAGGTTACACGACATAATCGCTAATCATTTCCATTTCACTGCTCTTAGCATATATCTATTTATATTTCCAGAATGTGCATTTGCTGCACTTTTTTGTTCGAAAGATAAAAGAAATACGTAAATATTTAAAGTTATGTGATAAACTAAGTGTCCAGTGTTTTTGTTACGCGCTTGTTTTCTGGAGGAAAATGCCAACGTCGTAAATGGTTTTAGTAATTTGAAGACGTTACGTTTGTGGACTCAGCTTTGTGCACGCCGTCATAAATTATACCTGTTATGTTCGTGTTGTCTTTACACATGTTACACTGCTTGTCCGTCTGTCCGTCAGTCAACACGTTTTGTAAGCGCAAAACCTCCAAAAATATAGATAAAACTTGAAATGAAATTAGCACCATTGGTGTAGATAAGGGGACGACCATTTGATATTCTGGGGGGGGGGGGGGGGGGGGGGGGGCAGGAGGATTTTGAAAATAAATAACTCAGCCTTGATAATCACAAAAATAAATGGTCTGTTCTGTGGTAGTTTGAAAATAAATTACATGACTTGCAATGTAATGAAAATAAATAACTCAGCAGGTCTAATCGAAAGTATGAGATGGCACCAGATTCTTCATAAATTCATAAATTCATCCTTTTTCCCAAAAAAAATCGGAAAACACTTCCCAATTTTTTTAATATTAAAAGTATAAATATTATTTAAATATACTTTAGCTTGAAATTTCTGAAAATTGGTTTCATTTAACTTGAGGTATATTGTCTCAGGAAACTTTCCCTCACTTTTATTTTAACAGTGCCGTATATTGAGGCAAATGCCTCATGTAGGAAATTTCAAAACCGAACGCTTGTCTCCATATCAATTTGTGTTCACCTGTTCACGGCAAGTGCATTGCAAGAAACAAGATCTGTTTTCCCTCAGATGTAGCCTTGATTTTTTCGGGATCAATGTTTCTTATTTATTTGTCTTTTGTTCATTGATTGCCCTTGTGTATTCTGTTAGTGTTGCATTCCTTTTGTAATCTAGAAATTTTGTTATAAACTTGATCATGAGTTTTAAAAAAAACAGCAGCCACAGACTTAACTATGTGAATTCCATTTTTGCTTTATCATGCACGTTGGTCTTTTGATGTTGTCCCTAGAAACTTAAGTCTTACACTGAATTTATACATTTTGCTTTGAGACCAAAATATTGTCAAAAAATTATTAAAACAAAACTTGCATTTTTAGATTATGAAAGGGTCTGCGGAACTCCCAGAAAGCATGATTTTGCATCATTTGTTCTATAGCTTGTTGGGCCTTCAGTGGCTCCAAAACCCTTCAAAAAAATGTGTTGGCACTATTTGATTGCCAATACTTTTAAAAGAGTTACAAGGCTAGTTACAAGGCTAGTTACAACCAAACTTTAATACTATGTATGTATGCAATACATGTATATGCAGTTGGGAATATAAAAGATTCATTTCAGCAGAGGATGATGATTAGTTCTGATTAAATGGTACATAATGTCTTGACTATACATGTGTTATTTATAATAAACAAATCATTTAAAAATTGTATGTTTTTTTAATATCATAAATATAGTTGTGAAAATGAATAATCAGTCCCTTGCTTTAATGAAAATGAAAAATCTTGCTTCAATAGTGCAGAAAATGAATAGTCTGTCCTCTTAGTTTACAAAAACAAATAACCGATCAAAAACAAATCCTCCTCCCCCCCCCCCCCCCCAGAATATCAAATGGTCGTCCCCTAATATGAAGGTGTGCGTGTTATGTTTTGGTGAAATTCGGCTCATTTATTTTATTATTTTTTGGGGGGGAGGGGGGTAGTTTGTGTTAACAAAAATCGCTAAATGGAGAAATGTCTTTAGAAACACACAAAAAAAAACACCCTCTAAACGAAATGTAAGTGTCTATTAGCTAGACTAAGAAGGCCAATTAAAATTTGCACAGTGGCTGTGCATAATAAGTAGATTTGCCTTTATTTTGGTGAAATTCGGCTCATTAATTAAAAAAATCAGTCTCCGCGATGATTGCATCATGCAAACATGAGCAAACGGGGTATCTTGCCTCAGAGTATCTTGATAGTTGACGTGCCAAATTTCTAGCTTTCGGTTTTATTTGTACACCTGTCATGTTGCCTGTTGTCTGTTTTCGGTGTTCTTTATACACCCGTTTTGTCAATGGTGTCTGTACACCTGTCATGTGAATGTTGTCAATACACATTTTTTAAAGGATTGTTTTTACACCTATTTTATACGTGTTGGTTTGTGCACTCATTTTTTTTTTGTCGATGTTGTCTATTCCCCAGTTCTGGATGTTATCAGTGTTATTTGTATAGCTGTGTGTCAGTGTCTGTATACTTATTTTGTTATCAGTGTTATTTGTATAGCTCTGTGTCAGTGTCTGTACACCTATCTTGTTATCCATGATAGCTGTATACCTATCTGTATACTTATTTTGTTACCAGTGTTATTTGTATAGCTGTGTGTCAGTGTCTGTATACCTATAATGCTATTAGTGATAGTGTATACCTATATTGCTATTCGTGTTATTGTATACCTATATTGCTATTCGTGTTATTATATACCTATATTGCTATTCGTGTTATTGTATACCTATATTGCTATTCGTGTTATTATATACCTATCTGTCAATGTATGTATATTTATCTCTTACCAGTGTTATTTGTATAGATGTGTGTCAGTGTCTGTATACCTATCGTATTACCATTGTTATTTGTATACCGATGTATCATTGTCTGTATGCATAAATTGGTACCAGTGTTATTTGTATAGCTATGTGTCAGTGTATGTATACCTTTCTTGTTATCAGTGTTATTCTTTATCAATGTGTCAGTGTCTGTATACTTATCTTCTAACCATTGTTATTTGTATGGCTGTGTGTATATATACCTTTCTTATTACCAGTGTTATTTGTATACATGTGTGTCTGTATAATTTTTTTTATTACCAGTGTTATTTTAATATCTGTGTCTATACACCTTTCTTATTACCAGTTGTATTTGTATACATGTTTGTCTGTATATTTTTTTTATTACCAGTGTTATTTTAAGATCTGTGTCTATATACCTTTCTTATTACCAGTGTTATTTGTATATCTGTGTGTCTGTATACCTTTTTTATTACCAGTGGTATTTGTATATCTGTGTGTATATATACCTTTCTTATTACCAGTATTTGTATATCTGTGTCTGTATGCCTTTTTTTTTTATTACCAGTGGTATTTGTATATCTGTGTGTCTGTATACCTTTTTTATTACCAGTGGTATTTGTATATCTGTGTGTCTGTGTACCTTTTTTTATTATCAGTGGTATTTGTATATCTGTGTGTCTGTATACCTTTTTTATTACCAGTGGTATTTGTATATCTGTGTGTCTGTATACCTTTTTTTATTACCAGTAGTATTTGTATATCTGTGTGTCTGTATACCATTTTTATTACCAGTGGTATTTGTATATTTGTGTGTGTGTGTATACATATTTTATTACCAGTGGTATTTGTATATCTGTGTGTGTGTGTGTATACCTTTTTTATTACCAGTGTTATTAATTTTGTTTATCTGTGTGTCAGTGTCTTTACTTATGTTCTTACCAACGTTGTTTGTATAGCTGTTTGTCTGTTTATCTTTTTTATTACTAGTTTTATTTGTATATCTATGTGTATACTTATATCGTTATGCCTGTTATTTGTATACCTATGTGTCATTGTCTGTACATGTATCTTGTTAATAGTGTTGTTTGTATAGCTGTGTCAGTATCTAGTTATGTGTCTTATTTGTATAGCTTCGTGTTAGTGTCTATATACCTATCTTATCAAAAGTGTTATTTGTATACCTTTTAGTCCGATTCTGTCACTTATCTTGTTGCTAATGTTATTTGTATAGCTATGGTACTTGTCTGTTTACTTGTGTTATTTGTATACCTATTAGTCAGATTCTATTCACTTATCTTGTTGCTAATGTTATTTGTATAGCTATGGTACTTGTCTGTTTACTTGTCTTATTGCCAGTGTTATTTGTATACCTATGGTAAAATTCTGTGCACTTATCTTGTTACTAATGTTTTTTGTATAACTGTAAATGTATACTGATCTTGTTACTAGTGTTATTTGTATAGCTGTGGTACTTGTCTGTATACTTGTCTTATTGCCAGTGTTATTTGTATACCTTTTAGTCCGATTATGTTTACTTATCTTGTTACTAATATTATTTGTATAACTGTAAATAAATTTAAACTTATCTTGATACTAAGTGTTATTTGTATAGTTGTGATTCAGTCTCTGTATTCTTTTCTTGTTACTAAGTATTATTTGTATATATGTGTAGTACAGTGTATCAGTGTTTGTACACTTATTTTTTTGTTCAATGTTGTTTGTGCACATGATTGATCTATTTTGTGAATGGTATCTGTATATCTGTCATGTCAGTATTGTTTGTTTCATTGTTTTGTTATTGTTGTTTGTGTATTTGCTTTGCTTGCAGTGCTGTTCACCTACAAGTATCTTGTTCTTAGTTTTTTTAGGCACTCATTGTAGACTAATCAATCAACAATTATTTTATAAATCAGCTGTTGACTTGATATTTTTAAATTACTATGGCCATCTGTTATATATTTATCAGGGGCCTAGGTGGCGGAGTGGTCTAAGATATCCAACTACTGGGTCATTAGCCTGTCAATATTGAGGTAATCGTAATGAGGTCAAATCTAGGATGTGGGTGCTGCACTAGACTCCAATTTTAATTGACAAGGATTTCAAGTTTTCCTGCAGAAGGTCGTGGTTTCTCTGAGCACTTTGACTTATTTTACCAACAAAAAATTGATCACCACAAAAAAATACAAAATTGGTTAAAGTTTCATTAAACACCAATCAATCAAGTATCCTCATTTGACCCCTTGACACCACAACATATGACTACTTTTGTAACTACTACCTATTTTAAAGCCTTAAAGAAATTTACAATTTAGTGGCAATGTCATAGAATTTTAGGAAAATATTGACCAGTGACCAAATGATTTGTTACTGAGCTTATTTAATTATACAGGGAGTCTATAGTAATGAAGCTTTATTGATATATCATCAGAGATTGCTTTGAAAAATAGATTTGATTGAATTATCATCCAGAGCTGCTAGAGCATGAAATATTGGAAATAGTGCCCAAATAATGCTAAACAAATTTTCACTTTAGAGGACTGTTACATTGATGGTTTTGGTAAACTTGTGCTGTTTGGCTACTGTCTCGTTACAATTAACTCCACATCTTTGTATGTTAATATTACATAGTAAAGACATGTGTACGTAAAATAAGATACATATCTTTGAGACAGCAACCAAACACAAATTAAAGAAAGAATATATCTAGAGATCTTAGGGCCATTATTTCAACAAAAACAACTGCAAGCAATACTACTTTATTTATACACACTCATATAATAACAATATTGTAACAATATAAATATAAAGAAACCATTACGTATATCCTTAATTATATAAGATTAATATTAAATAAGAGATTTCTTACAATAACAAGTAATATGATATTAAAGCTTTGTATGGCACAAAGAAAAAAAATAATCACAGAAAACTTTGAAGTTTTCAGCAGGATAAATGCACTTGCTGAAAAGGGAATGTAATAAATAAACCATCTAAAGATTTATTGATTGTTCATAGCTTAATGTAAAAATGCAAATATTGTATGCATTTATGATTGCATTTTTTGAAGAATTGACATAAATGCAAGATTAGTTATTGCAAATTTTGGAAAGGCTGCACACAGATAACAAATTGCTAGTTCTTATTATTGCGATACTCACATTTTTCACAAAAATTTATGAATATGCAGTATACTGTCTTCTATAAAAACTTCAATTATTATATCAATTAACAAACTTTTACATTTGAAATGTTTTATGGAATAACTATATCTAACAAAATCAATCAACAAATCAAAAAGAAAGTTGATAAAACAAATATGTATAATGACTAAATATAACGTAATGCATAATACCGGGTATTCTATGAGAGTAAAAGTCTCATCCATAAATGTATATACATGTATAATAAAAATTGCAATCTATATATACTGCAAGAATGGTCTGCAATTAAACAATGGCTTTTAGAAGCTAGCTATTCTGTATATATCAAAGCTTAAGCTATAAAATCATAGTTTTTAAAATTAACAGAAATTGGATTTATTCCCAGAAAGCCAAAACACAATTATTTGTGACAAATTTCAAGAATATCTGATATTTAAATCGATATCATTATAAAAATAAAATCTTAAACCATTTTTTTATCAGATTTTTTAGAGAAAGAAGGATCTAAAATGATATCTTAAGCTTTATAAAATCACAGTGGAATGGTCATTTGTAAATTTTATACTTATAGCACCAACTGATCGACTAACTAAGGATTTAAACAATCCGATATGTAATGATTATCTCTTGGGATTTCAATTATGATCGATATACCTTGAAAATACTTATAACAGTATAACCTTTAAAACTCCTACAGATAAAAATATGGTGTAACATTCCATAATGCCACATTTAGTAAGCTCTTGTATGACATAAAACAAAACTGTACTAAAAATAAAACATAAAAATATGGTACCATAATGCCACACATACAAGCTTGGATTTGGCATATTTTCTTAAAAAAGAAGTCAAACATAAAAATATGAGAAAACCTTTGAATTATGCAAACATTTTAAAACATTTGTAACTATAATTTTTTTCATTTCATAATTCAGATTACAGTAAAAAATAAATATTAAAAAAGAAGAATTAAATTCAGTTTCGAAATTATTCAAATTTATATCCTTTCTTAATTAAAAAGTTGATATGTTTTTCATCCAACGTGTGAAAAAAAATTAACAAATACATGTTAGATCATAGGATCAAACATAAAATGATCCAATAATCTGAGACATTTTAATGATAAGAATTGTAGCAAACAACTATATAACATGCATATACTTAAAAGTCAACATTTAATCTGATAAATATTTCTTTATCTACTACAAGCACTTGTATTGCATCTTTAACAATGCATATAAAATATATGTCTTTAACAAATAACAACAAAAAAGATATTTTGATTTATTATCACCACTCCACTCCGCTAACTAATGTATACTGTGAAAAAGTCACCAAACACTTCAGTAACCTTAACTCAAAACATTTGGAAGATATGGTCTACTGATCAACAAAATGTTTTACAGTAAATCTCGCAGTCTCTTTTCTTGTTCATCCAATTCATCCCAGATAACTTGTGGTACATCTGTTCCTACTTGATCTTCTAAGAATCTCTTACTCTCTCTGATGTCATCCAGCCAATAGTACTTAGGAATACTGAACAGTTCATCCCATTTAAGATCACCAAGGTTGGTCAAATTAAATGATTCTGAAAAATATATCCAAAAACAATTACATATACTTTTGCACTTCTATTCTATTTAAAGCACCAACAGTTTTTTTTGCAAAGTTTTCCAAAACTTTTTGGTCTTCAGCATATTGATTACTGGGTAATGTATATTTCATCAAGTTAGAGAGATAAAGGAGTATGTTCGATAAGGTCCTAAAATGGCCCCCTTTTTTAGCGTAAATTTCAAATTCGGATTTATCGACCAATATCACGATAAATTATAGCTAATACATTGACTAGCTAGGATATAAACCATTTTGTTGAAAATTTTACGTTTCTGCGTTTCATTATGACGTCACAAGTTGTACTCATATTGATTTTTCACGAAAAAATCAATGAAAATGGGTGAATTTCCATAGATTATTGGACAGGAAACATAGAGCGCATACGTCGACAACAAAGATCTTTTAAAATAATGTTTGTGAAGACATATCACATGTCTTATTTGAATCTAAGCTTGTCGAAGCCTGCGCTCTATGTTTCCTGGTCCTTTATTTGGTTGAAATCTAGCTGATTTTGTCAAATTTCACCAAAATCCCTTATCTTGACCTTTTTTGGATGTAAAAATCAACGTGTTAGAATTAAACTTTGACAAAACCAGTTCTGTTTAACTTTCTAACATGTCTTTAAGGCAACTTAAAACATTTATTGTCTTGTAACTATGAACTTTATAATTGGGGCCAAATATGGCCCTTACCGAACTTACTCCTTTCTCAATAATTTTTTCTTTGAATGGTGAGCCAGTCTTCTTTTTTTTTTAATGTCAGTGTTGACATATATTTGGGTTATATAATTAAGCCATGGCATTATAAGTTACTTTTGGGCCAATAGTTTACCTATCTTTGTACAGAGTAGTATGTCAGTATAGGTATTTCTCTCTGCAAGTATTATTCTCTTCATTGTATATAAGCCATTTCTATAACATATGCCATTTTTTTGTGCCAATATATACCTTTCATAGGTATATAAGCTATGGCAGTAAGAGCAATTTCTATCTGCCAATAATCATCCTTGTTTAGAACATTTCCTATTGGGTTTTTTTCCCCAAACATAACATCAGTATTTAGCCTTCTTGGGTATATACCCTACAGGAGTTTTCTCAGCAATGCCTTCCTCTCCAGCACATCTTCTTAATACCCAATCCAATACACGGATATTATCTCCAAAACCTGGCCACAGGAATTCTCCTTCTTCATCTACTCGGAACCAGTTCACATGGAAGATTTTAGGAACCTGAAAAAGTTCAAAGTTATATCACTGCCACTTTTATAGCCAAAGAAATGTATCCTTACCAAGAAACTCATAGTATTGTTACAATATTAGATCAATAAATTATAAAGTTTGTATCTATTTTTAACTGAATTACATGAAAACATTAATCAAAACTAACTATACATATCTATGTTGATCCTCATAAAAACACATAACTCAAGGTCATTTTGTAATGTTAAAGTCAACCCCCCCCCCTCTTCCCCCCCCCCCCCCCCCCAAAAAAAAAGAAGTACTTGAAAGTTGGCTTAAACAATTTAAGGTCAAGTTAAACATTTCAAAGATACTGAGGTCCCCAAAAAAGTTTTCATATCCTTAACTATCAAAATACACAACGATATTGGGGCATCTTTTTCAGGGAAATTATGCTGTGTCTAAACAATACTTCCAAGAATCAGTACAAAGTGAATTATGAGATTTTTTGAGTAGCAGACTACATTTTCTTTCCTACCGTGTGTGGTTTGGCTTCCAAATTCAACCAGTGCTTTAGATAATTTCCAAAGTTGTACCCCATAAATGGCCTCATAGCCATTGGATCATGCATGATCATCTTTCCTGAAATACAAGACATATAATGAAACAATCCTTAATACATGGATTTTTAACTATTTAATTTTAAATCTTTTAATTGAAATGAATGTGGTCTTTTAAATTACAAAGGCACAGTGTGACTGTCTAATGCTCAACTGTTGAAAAAAATTGTGAGTTTCCTAATTATTGCATTTATATACACATAATATAGTTTCACTTGTTTTGCTGATTATGTATG